>NW_021703785.1:34715204-34725185 GCF_005190385.1 Monodon monoceros
CAAAAAAAAAAAAAAAAAAAAAAAAAAAAAAAAAAAATCAAGTAATCAGCTCAATAGATGCAGAAAAAGCATTTGAAAAAAAATCAATAATCCTTCACGATAAAAATGCCCAGAAAACTAAGAATAGAAGTGAACTTCTTAAACGTGACAAAGGGCAATTCTGAAATAAAACTACAGCTAACAACATACTTTATGGTGAAAGATTGAATGATTTCCCCTGAGACAGGGAACAATGAAAAGATAACTGCTCTTAACCCATCTATTAAATGAGCAGGAGTGTGTGTGTGTATGTGTGTGTGTGTGTGATTGTGATAAAATTCACCACTGTAATTTTAGAGTGTACAATTCAGTGGCATTCAGTGCATTCACCATACTGTGTAACCATCACCACTATGTAGTTACAGAATTTTTCATCACCACAAAAGGAAATCCTGTACTCCCCATTCTCATTCTCTGCTCCCTCCAGCCCTAGGCAACCACTAATCTAATCTAATATCTGTCTCTATGGACTTGCCTCTTCTGGCTATTTCCTATAAATAGAATCATACAATATGCGGCTTCTTTCACTGAGTATAATGTTTTCAAAGTTCACCCATGTTGTGACATATATCAGTACTTCATTCCTTTTTCTGGCCGAACAATATTCCACTGTATGGAGAGACCACATTTTGCTTATCCAGTCATCTGTTGAGGGACAGGTGTGTGTATTTTAACAGAAAGATAGCCTTTATCCTCAAGGAATGAATCTCTATGGTGGGATTTCAAGAATAACATCAAACTGGAGATAAGAGAGTTGGCAGCAAGGGCCTTTCTCAGAACTTTCAAGTCACAATTTAGAAATCACTTGTTCTGTGACTAGCTCTGTGGGAGTGGCAATGAGGCAGGATGTCTAATGGTACATGCTCCCCACAGGTGTCAAGGCTTCCAAACCACTTCTGCCTGGTAGGGAGGTTACTACAGGACACCATCTGGCAGGCTCTTGGAATCAAAGCTTCCATCTCAGGCTACTCACCCCCCATTTCACTGGGGGAGGACATGTCATAAGAATAACTAGGTTTCCACACACAGGCTGTTTGCACAAGCATAAAGGAAGGGAGGATCTGAGTGATCCCCTGGATAATTTAATCCCCACGTCAGCCCAACTGCTGTCTTGGGTTCTCTCCATAACATATATACACACATATAATTAATTACGCAACTTCTAATAATGCACCAAATAGGTCTTCTTAAAGGTAGTTAAATCAGTCCAGTTTGAAAACATTTGGCTGGGCCAAGCTTTCTTTGTGAGGCTAAGTACTGTAGTGGTTCAGAACAAAGGCTTTAGAATCAGGTAGACCTACATTCAAATAGTGCCTCTGCTACCATTAGCTCTGGGAATTTAAACAGGAGATACAACCTCAATTTCTTCACCTATAAACTGGGAACAGTAGTTAACAGTACCAAACTCAGTGCATTCTTACCACCATATGTGAAGAATGCAGCATGGTGCCTAGGAGAAGCAATTTTTAATGTTATTATTAAAAATCACCGTCGTCAACGGTTACTGAGATTTTATGAAAGGACAGACTAAGGATCGCAACTGCCAACTCTACGTTATTCGATACAATTAAACCATGAGCTTAAATGGTTCAAATTTATCCCATCATCTTACATTCCTATAGATTTCATCCAGTAGCTGAATTTGGGGGAGGAAAAGAAAAAGGACCCACACAAAACTTTCCCAGTTGAAGACATTTTTATTTCGGTATGCACCTGAGTCCCTGGCAGGATGGGCCTGTCCTCCGCGGGAGGACATGTCCTCCCCCTCCTTTGGGAGAGGATGGGGACCCTGCCCTGAGGGCGCAGCTGGGGGATGAGGCAAAGGGCTATGTGACAGTGATAGGTCACAATGAGGCAAAGGGCTATGCGACAGTGATAGGTCACAAAGGGCCTCAGAGGATAAATAGGCTGTGCTAGGGGGTTAGGCTGAGAAAGTGGTTCCTTCTCTCACTAGGACTGAAGTTCACCACAGCCTCTTGGGGAGATAAAAACTCAGAAGCAGAAGTGGGGTGAGGCAGAGGGGGAGCCTACCATACCTCTCTACACACTTGAAGAGATTCAGCCTGGGGTCCAGGCGCCCTACAGCATCCCCGCTGTGATCATCTGTGCCCCTACCCACACCCCTGCCTCTGGGAGACCCTGAGGCAAAGGTGGGGGCCCGTGGGGCGGGCTTGGAAGACCTGCCGTAGGGCCGCCTGTGTGTGACGTACGAGCACCGCAGCTCGCTCTTCTGCCAGTGAGGCCGAGGGAGGGAAGAGCCAGGGGCCCGCCTTAACCGCGCTGCCTGTCGTGATCAAAGACAGCCATGAGTGGGGACTCTCTGCTCCTGTATCACACGGCCCAGAGCAGCACCGGGATGGGCCTGTTCAACACCACCACGGGGAAGCTGCAGCAGCAACTGCGCAAGGGCGAATACGACATATTCAAGGACGCACCGATATTCGAGAGCGACTTTATCCAGATCACGAAGAGGAGAGACCTGATTGACGTGCACAACTGTGTCTGCATGGTGACCGTGGGCATCACATCCAGCAGCCCCGTCCTCCCACTCCCAGACACCATGCTGCTGGCCCGATGGGCTACTGGCTGTGAAGAGCACACTGAGCACAGCCAGGCCGCCAAGGGCAAGAGCCACGAGGCTGCAAAGACCTTAGAGCTCACCAGGCTCCTTCCCTTGACGTTCGTGAGGATCTCCACTCACAATCGTGAGAAACAACAGCTGCGCGTGAAGTTTGCCACTGGCCGCTCCTGGTACCTGCAGCTGTGTGCCCCTCTGGACGCGCAGGAAGACCTCTTCACCTCTTGGGAAGAGCTGATTTACCTCCTGCGGCCACCAGTGGAGAGTCACAGCCGCACCTATGCCGTTCCAGCCTGGGACATGATCTGCATGCCTGTGTTCGAGGAGGAGGAGGACGGCAGGAGCCCGGCAGTGGAGGATTTCCAAGGAAAGTGGGATCAGGACCAGGTGAGCATCTGCAGCCTCCACACGTGCTCTGAGCTGGCCGGGGCCACGTCTGCAGCTTTTGCTGGGGGGGGAGGGGATCCAACTGGACTCCCACAAACCCGATACCATGCCCGATGTGGCCACTGCAAAAGCAAAACCTACAGTGCTTGACAAAGCGTCAGCATCACGGGCAACGACAAAGGTGGAGACAGCAGGGGTGGCAGGAGGCACCGCAGCGGGTGCTTTGAGCGTGGCAGTGATCAAGTCTCCTGCCCCTGAAGAGCAGAGCACGGCCACAGCAGCCACAGCCAGCAACGGTCCAGAAGGAAGCAAAACCAACATAACCACTGGGGGCACTGCCAGAACATCCCTGAGGAGCAGGAAAACGGTGCTGCGAACAATTCAGGGTATGCTTGGCAGGTGCTGCGAACTATTCAGGGTATGCTTCCAGCACGTCCACCAGCCTCTCCCCAGAGGCCGGCATGACTGTGGTCGGAGCAGAACCTACCAGCAAGACTGTTGAAGGAAGAGCCGACGAGGAGGATGAGGGGACCCTCATCTCAACCTTGCCACAGGAAGGCAAAGTGAGTGAACAGGATGGCAGCTCACAGACAGTGTCCCAGGCCCGCAAGGGAAGAAAGGAGAGAAGGGAGCACTGGGGAGAGGACAGAGCTCTTATGAGCCCCTCGCTCTGCAGTTCAGTGGAAAGCCACCACAAGGCAGTGGGGAACAAGACCATCCAGAAAGCAGCTGGCCCGTGCTCAGGCGGCCGCAGAGCCACTAGAGATGACCAAAAGGACAAAGGCCACGGCAGCCCAGGGGGCAGCGAGCAGGGCACTGCTCACAAAGGCATCAGCTGTGCTCCCATCACCAACGAGTCCAGGACCTTGCACAAATCGGGCAGGAGCTTATCTACAGCGAGTTCAGGTCCCACCACCAAGAGACTGAGCAGGATCAGCTCTTTCTTCAGGAACGTCAGAGCCAGTCTTACTACAAAGACAGTGGCCTCCTCACGCGATAAATATGCGAGCATCCTGGCGAAGCCAGTGGAAGGGACCCGAATGGAGGCCATCGTAGAGACAGCAGAGAGTGGCCAGGGGCTGGAAATCACTGGAGGTGTGACATCTGAGACCATGGAGCCAGTGACCGTTGAAGCCCATCAATAGGACCTAGAGCTGGGAGCTGCAAAGGGGACCAGGGCTCAGGGAAATACCCCTGGAGAGCCCATTTCAGCTTCCTTACTTCAATTTAAATAAAAAACCAAAAAATCTGAGAATGCATGCAGTGTTTTGTCTGAATTTCTAGGTCCCAAAGCCCAGCCATAGCCTCACAGTGGATTCTGTGATGTCATCTGTGCCACAGTCTGAGACCCAGTGTCCAGTCAGGGGCAGCCCCACCTCACACACATGCTCAGTGCCAACAGCAGTGCTCCATCTGGCCTCCACTCCTTTCTGGCTTTGCCCCCCAGGGCCATGGCTCAAAGTCAGACTATGGTCTGGGAAGCTCTCCTTCACTATCCCCCTATTCTTTTTATAAACGCTTATTCCCCCTGAAGGTCTGTAAACAAAGCAAGAATAGGACTCATGTCCCCTCGGGCTATTCAGTGGACAGAAATAAGGGCAGCAGTATTAGCTAGCAATCAGAACAGCAAGCACTCTCATCTAGACTTAGCCGTTCCCTGCCCAGGTATATACCCTGGAGAAACACACATATTCTAGGAAAAAACTATGAGAATGTTTATAGCAAAAATAACTTAACAGGAAAACACGGGAAACAGCCCAAATTTCCATCAGCAGAATTAATACAGCAGGATACGAAGAGAGTGGAATATTCAATAGTGAAAAATAGATGAGCTACACACATTAGCATAGATCAACTTCTCATGATTTTTAAAAACATCAAAAGAATGGGATACAATTCCACTCACAGAACCATTCTGAAACAAGCTCAAACGATGTATTGCATAGGGTACATGTTTTTAAAAACTGGTAGCTAAAAATGAGGGAAGAGTAAACACAAAATTGAGGACAGTTTTCTCTAGGGTGGAAAGGCTAGGTCAAGGAGGTTGACACAAGGCTGTTAGTGCTGCTGGGAATTGTTCTGTCTCTTAAGCAAGATGGTAGGTACACAGGTGTTGTATTTTTCACGTTTTACTAACTCTGAAATCAGAATGGTCCTACAATCACCGTGGCAGTTTGTGATGAAGCTATTGCCAATGCCTTTCTCTTTTTTTCATGTTTATTTATGCACAAAAGTGATGTCAGAAAGGCTTGGCATCTTTAAATTACATTTATTTAAGGTAAAGTACAAGAACACTTGTTTGGTTTTTAGGAACAGAAGGAACGATATGCCTATTTTACAGATGAGAACACTAAGGCTCAGAGAAGGTAACCTGTTCCAGTCGCACAATGGGATCTTTGCAGAACAGTGATCCACCAGCCCACTTCTTTATGCAAAGCCCTGTCTGTAGTATGCGAAGGAAGCAAGCAAACAAGCCTGAGATAGGACCAGCACAAGAACCCGAGGCACCAGCATTCTTACCATCATGTCCCAAGACTACAGAGATGAGCATCAATTTTACTAGATTCAGGGGAGGGAGGGGTGGGGGATGGGAGCCGGTTTTCGAACTTCAGTGAGCTCACAGCTCTTAGCTGGCCTTATCTCGAGAGCATCCAGACCACCCTTGAGCTGTGTCTGCCTCCCAGGCTTCTACCTCTAGCCTCTGGCATGACCTGGGCTGCAGCCATAAACAGGGTCCCACCTGGAATTCCAGCATTCACTCCTGGAACATCCAGCGTCCAGTCCTCCTCCAGCCACTAATTTAACTTTTGAATGCCCTGCTCAGAAGGGTTTCTCCATACCAAATCTTCAGGAACTTTTTTCTTCTCGGGGCTCCAAAACCAAATCCTTAAACCTCACATGAGGGAGATTATTTGTTAGGTCAGAGCATCCTTGTAGATTGGACCTTCAGTTTGTGACTTCCACAGACTTCATCACGGGAGGGTGGGGAGAGGTCTCTTCTGTTGGTGGAGGGAACGGTGGGCACTTGGTGGGGAGCACTGACGAGAAAGGGAGACAGCCCAAGACCTACACATATGCACTGTTTCCTCTGGCCA
Organism: Monodon monoceros; assembly: GCF_005190385.1. Taxonomy (NCBI): domain Eukaryota; kingdom Metazoa; phylum Chordata; class Mammalia; order Artiodactyla; family Monodontidae; genus Monodon; species Monodon monoceros. Next base: position 34,721,304 of record NW_021703785.1, read on the forward strand.
AACAAGGTTCCTGACCCCAGGATTAACCCAGAGCTTCCGAGAAGACTAGGAGCTGCAGGGAGACACAATTAATGGTTTACTCTCCACCAGCTTTTCCTTGGACCCAAGGTGGAGAAATTACAAAAAGATCACATCACATTCCTTTGATCTTATGATTTCCACACAGGCAAGTGCAGGTAAATACTAGTCTGAAGGAAGAAAATGCATTAAAAACATGTGCATAGGGATTTCCCAGGTGGCGCAGTGGTGAAGAATCCGCCTGCCAATGCAGGGGACCCGGGTTCGAGCCCTGGTCCAGGAAGATCCCACATGCCACGGAGCAACTAAGCCCGTGTGCCACAACTACTGAGCCTGTGCTCTAGAGCCCGCGAGCCACAAATACTGAAGCCCACACGCCACAACTACTGAAGCCCGCGCGCCTAGAGCCCGTGCTCCACAGCAAGAAAAGCCACCGCAACGAGAAGCCCGCGCACCACAACGAAGAGTAGCCCCCGCTTGCCGCAACTAGAGAAAGCCACGTGCAGCAACGAAGACCCAATGAAGCCAAAAGTAAATAAATTTATTTTTTAAAAAAACAAAAACACGTGCATAGCCCTTAGCTGTTTATAAAGTTCTTGAATGTGTGTGCCCCCTTCTGATTCTCACATCTTTCCATTTTGCAGATAAGCAAACGGAAGTTCAGAGCATTTAAAGGACTTGCTCAAGGTGGGAGGTGATGGTGCAGAGAGGGAGCTACCTCAGTGCAACAACATTCAGACAGTGTGCCAACCCCGTCCCACACAGAGGTACACAGATGGTGGAGGAGACAGGACAGCACGAGTAATTATCACAACTCTGAATGACAAATACAATGAGAGGCGTGTGTTTGGGGACTGGATCTATTCAAAGGAGGGGTTCTGGGGCATGGGAAGGAGTTGTGGGTTATGGAAGGCTTCACAGGGGAGTTGGCACTTTTAAGGATGAACAGGGCTCAGCCAGGTGAAGGAAGTATGAGGAGCAAGGGTACAGGTGGGGGAGGGGTGGGAGATGATCAGGCCACAGGAAAGAGCGTGTGCAAAGTACAAAGGCTTGAAACACCACGGTGTGTTGAGCAACTACAAGTATTTCAGTACTATTGGTTGGAGGGCAAGAGAGGAGGGACGTGAGGCTGGAGGATCAGGCAGCTGGGTCTTGGGGAGCCTGGGGTACTATCTGAGTGTCTGGGACTTGGGGAACCACTGAAGGCCAGCGTCTGATGGGAGTAAGATCTCTCTGGCCCCAGGGTGGAGAGTTGATGGGCAGGGGGCTGTCCGGAGACACGGGGTCCTCCAGGAAGCCACTGCATTAATCCTGGCAGAGTCGGGGAGCCCCGAACCTGGGTGGCACTGGGGAGACAGAAGGGGGCAGAGTCGGGAGGTGTTGAAGAGATGGAATAGGACAATTTTCCAGCCCACATCCTGAAAGACGGGGAGCTCATGGTGTAGGTCTGGCCCTCATCTAAAGGAAGCGGAAATGACAAAAGTGGAGGTGACTTGCTCCTGTGGCGGCTATTGGTCAGTAGAGTGGGTGGCCAGAAGAGACGCTCACGGGAAAGCAAGGAGTAATGTGTTAAGATAGAAAACAACAGCTGCTAGACAGCTAAGGGTAAAACAGCAGGATAAGGCAGCCAAGGTGGGCAGTGGGGCTTCAGCACTTGGAGAGGGGCAGAGCCCCTGAGCAGTTCCTCGTTTATCCGGGCAGTACTTCCCACAGAGCCCTCCTCCCCTGGGCAAAGGGTCGCCCCAGAGAGCCCCCTGTGGCCACATGCTGGTACTGCAGGTTGGCGCTTGAATGAGGGGAGTCAGCACTGAGGCTGAGTCACCGTGACCCTTTCCCTTTGTCACACCACAATTAGTCTAATGCCAACCCCAAAGGTGTGAGCTAGGGGAGGTGAGGGGGTCTGGGCAATGAGGATGTGTCTCAGCCAGGCGGCATGGCTCCAGGCCCCTGGCAGTGGAGTGGCAGAGTTGGAAATGGCTGAAAGGTCCCAGAGAGGCTGGGGATCCGGACCCAAGGGGACAATGAGTGACCACCAAGAACAGGGGTGGAGTTAGTGCCAGGGTCCCTCTGCAGCATGGAAGTCATTTGAGAAATAACTATTGAGCACCTACTGTGGGCAAGATAGGAAATCAGGGACCATTAGGATGTTCACATACACACACACACACACACACACACACACATGCTTGTAACACAAATCACAGTGTGGTAGTGGCCTCAGTGTATAGAAAGAGGCTTCACAGAGAAGTGGAGGGCTTAGCACAGGGATGGCAGACTGAGTGCTCTGGCAGAGGGAATGGCGTGATGGAGAGAGAGAAGGGCTTGGGAGATGTTCATAGATGACAGACAAGTGCAGTGTGCGCAGGGTGTAATGTGCTCGGGAGAAAGAGTGGGGTGTTCGGTGGGAAATGAGGCTAGAAATAGAAGTAAGGCCACAGCATAGAGGAAGGACCCAGAATGCTGCACAACTCCCCTGAACCCCATGATCTTCATTACTGCAAATGGGACCTGTAACCCAGGGGTAAGGGGTGTGCACAGTTGGTTTCTCAAAGAGCAGAAGGGCAAGGGAAGCCTAGACTCTTCCCCTTTGCCAGTTCAGAGAACGTGAAATGGATAATGGAGGCCCATGGCTTCCCACACTCTAAGAGGACATTATCCCACAGGTGTGCTGAGGTTGATACCCCTCATCCTGGGAGCACCTGGAGGACCAGGCCACTTGGCTTTGGCTGCCAGGAGCCCCATCTGGTACCCCAGTGTGCGCCATTCCAATGTTGTCATTTGCTGCATGTGCCACGGCCTGTGAAAGGTTGGGAAGCATCTTTCTAGATACGCACATGCATGCACATGACACAGTTTGCAGGTGAACTGTGAGTGCAGCAGCAAGGAGCTGCTGAGAAGTACCTTCCCTGGAGAGCTAGCCTGCTCCCCACAGCTTCAGCTGATGCTCACGTCACCCCTCTTTTCTTTTCCCACTGACACTTTCACAGCCCCAGGACCCTGCCATAATGCAATATACACTGGTTCAAGGGAAAAACAAGAATATATTGCTTTTCAGAAAACTAAATTAGTTTTTTAAAGATCTATCCTTGGCTTTGAGATCATGTCCTGCGTCCTTGTTTCTTAACATTTTATTCTGAAGTGCAGTTGAGCCTTAAACAACACGAGTTTGAACTGCTCGCGTCCACTTAAACTTGGATTTTTTTTTACTAAATACATACTACAGTACTACACAATCCATGGTTGGTTGCACCCGCAGATGTGGAGCCGTGGATTCAGAGGGCCAAATGTAAAGTTATATATGGATTTTCACCTGGGGGCGGGGAGGTTCCTAACCCCTCTGTTGTTCAATGGCCAATTTATAACATTCATGCAGGAAAGTGTGCCATCGTAAGCATACCACTCGATGACATTTCACAAGATAAGCAACGCCACGAAACTAGCACCTGGCGAAGAATCAGAACATCACTGCAACTCTGGAAGTGCCCCCTTGCAGTCACTCAAGGGTAACCACCACCCTAGCTTCCAACACCATAGATGAATGTTGTTTGCTTTTCAACTTTACATACTGGAATCACGTAGTATGTACTCTTTGACTCTGGTTTCTGTCCCTTAACATTATATTTATGAGGTTTGTGCATGACATCCCTGGCGACTGTCCATTTATTTTCACTGCTATACAGTATTCCATTTTGTGATGATACTACAACTTATTTTGCTATTGATTTAAGTTATTATCAGTTTTGGGCTATTAAAAATAGTGCTATTATGAACATTTATATACAGATCTGTTGGTAAAAATATACATAAACTTCTGTTGGGCATATACATAGGAATGGAATTGAATATATGCATATGTTCAGCTTC
>NW_021703785.1:34725285-34726299 GCF_005190385.1 Monodon monoceros
TGACCTAGCCTTTCCACCCTAGAGAAAACTGTCCTCAATTTTGTGTTGCCTCTTCCCTCATTTTTTTAAAACACGTACCCTATGCAATACACTGTTAGAGCTTGTTTCAGAATGGTTCCGTGAGTGGAATTGTATCCCATTCTTTTGATGTTTTTAAAAGTCATGAGAAGTTGATCTATGCTAATATGTGTAGCTCATTTATTTTTCACTATTAAATATTCCACTCTCTTCATATCCTGCTGTATTAATTCTGCTGATGGAAATTTGGGCTGTTTCCCGAGTTTTGCTGTTAAGTTATTTTTGCTATAAACATTCTCATAGTTGTTTCTAAGAACATGTGTGTTTCTCCAGGGTATATACCTGGGCAGGGAACGGCTAAGTCTAGGTGAGAGTGCTTGCGGTTCTGATTGCTAGCTAATACTTATTTCTGTCCACTGAATAGCCCGAGGGGACATGAGTCCTGTACTTGCTTTGTTTACAGACCTTCAAGTGGAATAAGCGTTTATAAAAAGAAGAGGGGGATAGTGAAGGAGAGCTTCCGAGACCATAGGCTGACTTTGAGCCATGGCCCTGGGGGGCAAAGCCAGAAAGGAGTGGAGGCCAGATGCAGCACTGCTGTTGGCACTGAGCATGTGTGTGAGGTGGGGCTGCCCTTGACTGGACACTGGGTCTCAGACTGTGGCACAGCTGACATCACAGAATCCACTGTGAAGCTCTATGGCTGGGCTTCAGGACTAGAAATTCAGACAAAACACTGCATGCATTCTCAGATTGTTTGTTTTTTTATTCAAATTGCAGTGAGGAAACTGAAATGGGCTCTCCAGGGGTATTTCCCTGAGCCCTGGTCCCCTTTGCAGCTCCCAGCTCTAGGTCCTATTGATGGGCTTCAGTGGTCACTGGCTCCATGGTGTCAGATGTCACACCTCCAGTGATCTCCAGCCCCTGGCCACTCTCTGCTGTCTCTACAATGGCCTCCATTCGGGTCCCTTCCACTGGCTTCGCCAGGATGCTCAC
>NW_021703785.1:34726399-34748421 GCF_005190385.1 Monodon monoceros
GGTGGGATATAGTGACTTTTCTCCCTTTTTCATGATAAAAATATACTGAAAAATATATAATTGGACTTCCCTGGTGGTGCAGTGATTGAGAGCCCGCCTGCCAATGCAGGGAACACGGGTTCGTGCCCCGGTCCGGGAAGATCCCACATGCCGCGGAGAGGCTGGGCCCGTGAGCCATGGCCGCTGAGCCTGCGCGTCCGGAGCCTGTGCTCCGCAACAGGAGAGGCCACAACAGTGAGAGGCCCGCGTACCGCAAAAAAAGAAAAACAAAAAACAAAAAACTATATATATCTATCTATATATATATATATATATGTAATATGGTGACCTAAAGAAAATGGTAGTTTTGTTGTGATGTCCTTAATAGGCAAAATTTAAAGTTGGTTTCCAAATTAAGTTTGAAATATCACACATCTCTGAAATCTTTAAAGTCTTGTTTACACATTTTTAAGGCTTTTTCATTGCAAGGGAGCTTATATTTTTAAACATCCCCTACCATCCTGTACCAGTGCCTTTTGCTTTATCACAAACTACCCCAAAGCTTTGTGGCTTAGAACAACAGTCATTTTCTCATATTTTATAGATTCTTCTACATGAGAAATCTGGGTAGGATTCAGTGGGGTGAATCTTCTCCTCCTCGTGGTATCATGCGAGGTTGGTCAGTAGTCTGGCCTGGAGAGTCAAAAGTAGCTTCATCCACGTATATGGTGCCTTGAGGGAAATGGCTGGAAGGTGGGCCTCAGCTGGGACTGTCAACGGGAATGCCTACATGTGGCCTCTCCAGCATGATGGTCTCAGGTAGTCAGATGGCTTCCCTCAGATCAAGTGACCCAAGATAACCAAGTGGAAGCTGCTTCTGACTGAGCCTCAGAAGTCACCCAGCGTAACTTCTACCACATTCTGTGGTTACAAGCAAGTCATAAGGCCAGGCCAGATTTGAAGGGAGAGGAACTAGACTCCACCTCTTGACAGGGAAATGGCAAGACCACGATGTAAAAGAACATGGCGGGTGGCAGTATCATTGTGGCCCTCTATGGAAAATACAGCTTGCCACTTCCCAACCCTACCCCCATCCTAACAAAGTAAACCTGGCCCGGATGTGCCTGAGGAGCCCTGAGGTAACTGTGGTGGCCCCCTTAGCCCGCACGCTTATGCTCTTCCCTCTTCCCCATTTTCACTTTATTTTCCTACTCCCCTCTCTTCCTCTCCCCTATCAGTTGGCTAAACTCACAAGGACTCCCACTGAACCTTTCTTAGTCCCTTCCTCCCCAACTCTCCCCACATACCTTCAGGCTCTTTGTCCTCTGAGTGACAGATTACTGGAACACCTAGGGCCAAATCAGGTCAGGCCCAGAAGGATCTTGGCTAATCCCACGTGCACTTTACAGATGAGGAAGTTGAGGCCTAGAGAGGAAAGGGACTTTCCCAAGGTCCTACTTCAAGTAAGTAGCAGAGTTCTGGCTAGCGCAGCACAAAATACAGCCTCCAATGGGTCTTAAAGAATGTCAACACTTGCTTTCCACTTTGGACTTCCTGAAACTAAAGCCACTCGTTTCTGTTTCACGTTCATTGCCTCACCATCACAATGTCCTTTTGGCCTCTTGGTTCAGGAGCGAAATCAATGCTGGCAGGCTTCTGTGCCCAGAGAGGCCTGTCCCAGCCCTGCCCTGGGTCTCAGCCTTCAGAGATGGATGGGGGGAGGGGGGAACACAGATACGGCAAGTTGGGATCCATATAACCAGCCCCCCTCCAACCACCTCCTTGTACCCCAGACACAAGTAGCTTCTTTTGATCCCAAAGTCCAAGAATTCTCTGAATTCAAGAATCAACTAGCAGCCAGTTTTGAAATTTTCTGAGCATCCAGGATTTAACTTAGGGTGGTGATGACTGAAGTCAGGCTGAGGATAAATTGGAGGTGATGTAAAACGAGAAGACACAACTCTTAAGGCCAGGTCCAAGAAACAACAACTCTGTTACATTAAAGTCTATTTCCTCTGTTCACTTCAAACAAGTGGACTATGGGGCCCAGAGTAGGGATCCCAGGCTGGACTATCAGACATCCCATAGCATCAGCAGCTGGATCTTCTATTTTTTTGGCCATGCCTCAAGGCATGTGGGATCCTAGTTCCCCAGCCAGGGACTGAACGCTTGCCCCCTGCAGTGGAAGCACGGAGTCCCAACCACTGGACCGCCAGGGAATTCCCAGCAGCTTGATCTTGAGGGAAGAGCAAGGGCTGGAGAAAAAGCAGGCGGCTGGCACATTGCTCTGGGATCTGAGCAGTAATGATGTGGAGAACAGCCTGCTGAGAAGCCTCTCAGAACTCTTTGTAATCCACCAGCCCAGTGCTTTCGGCCACAGAGAGCAGTTCTGCAAGTCGGTGATAAGCTGAGAGTGGGACACAGGTGTGCTGTCAGGGAAGTCACCTTAGGCCAACAGTGAGAGTCCCCAAGGCTGTCTGAGTGCCCGGGACAGAGGGAGAAGTGGCATCTGTGGAGGACTCTGTTGAGAAGAAGGAATTGAAGTAATTCTTTTCAATTGGTACAGCCTGTAACCTCCTTTAGGGGAGTGGCCATGTCTTATTGTTTCTGAGTTCCCAGGTGCAGCACACATATTAGAGGCTCCATAAATGTTTGTTATAAAGACCTACAGTCACCAGTCCATCCATCATTCTCCTGCATCCAGGCACAACGGTGACCTTCCACGGTCCCTGCTCCCCTCCTTCCAGCAGCCCTCTGCCAGCTCTAAGTGATGGGAGGCCCAGGACATGGAGAGAGACCATTAATAATGTTCAGTCCCTTCTTGCTCGCAATGCCAGGCCCTCCCCAGGGGCCCTCTATTGGGAGTGGTAGAAACAAGTGACAAAGGGTCCCATGCCTTTCTTTCTTGCTGGGGTCCCTTTCTCCAGCCAAACGAATACAGGAGCCATTGCTTTTCCTTCATACTTCATACTCCCCTGCTGGAGGGAGAAAAAAGAAAAGGAACCATCATCAGTTAACAGTGCTATTTCCTAGCCTGTGGTTGGCCAGAGCCCATGCCTGGCCCTTGCCCACACGGTCTGCTGCTGTGACTGCATCAGCTTGAGTAGAAATTGTATGAGCAGCTGCCACACTGGGCGCAGGGCCAAGAAATTAGCAGCCCACCCCGTGTTTCTCTCCAAGTTTTGCAATCTTTTTCACTGCATCTTATTTGGGGCTGCCTCATACGACAATGTTTGTATCGACTGAGTCCCTCCTCTCAGACAGCTGCTGTTCTAAGACCTCTATAGGGATTATTGTGTTTAGTTCTTTCTCCACAGCTCTATGAAGTAGGCAATGTTATTCCCATTTTACAGATGAAGAAGCTAAGGCCAGATGAGTTCACATAACTTACCCAAGATCCCCACGGGTGGAGCCAGGATTAAATCCCAAAGGGTCTGACACCGAAGTCCACACTCCTGACCCCACCATGGGCTGACTCCACAGAGTGCATGGCCTTAGAAGGTATCAGACCCTGCACTATGGAGAGTGGCCAGCCTACAGCCAGCAGTCAATAAACTCCATGGCTTAAAGACATGTGTGGTACTTAGGACGGTGGGTACTGCACCAGGTGTCAGCCTCCCCTGGCTGTGAGGGCCACTCCACCTCCCTCTGCTCCTCTGCCAGGCAGCACCCTTCACTCAGGTTCAAGAGTGTCGTGGCCACCGGGGAAATGAGTGGTATTTGCGGACGGGGTAGCTTGCTCCTTCTTCTGGAAAAACAGCCCAAAGTCCTGTCCTGCTGTCATCTGTCTCATCTGCAACCACTTTAAAATCTGTCATCTGCACTTTCAGGCTGTGACACCTCAGAGACCCAAGGGATGACTTTCCAGACCCCAGCAAGAAACCCCGGTCTAACACCCGCCTGGCGAGAGAGGATGGAAATGGCTCCTGGGAAACCCGCCTGGCCACACGCTCTCTAGGACTTGCTAGATAACAAATGTCCACCGTGTGCCATCCTAACTGGCCATGCAGCGCTCGCCACCAACTTGCCTCTACTTACCCACCCACTCTTGCTCCTTCTTCCCTCTTCCCTTTGTCCCCGCCCCATGGGCTGTCTCCGTCTCCACTGAAACGCTCTGTCTCACTGGGACCTTCCACATCTGCTCTCACCCCTTCCCCCAGCTTCGCTCCCTTCTGACTTTTACTCAGATCTGAGGATGCCTCCTCCCACCGGCCCACGCTGAGGACCTGCAGGCCAAGGGGACGACGGAACCTCCTGCCTACAAGTCAGGGCTGCCGTGCTCTCTCTGGGAATGACGCTGCCTCCCTCATCACCTCCCTGGGGCACAAAAGCTGAGTCTTTTTGCGTTAATTCCCTGGGTTGCTTTCCGTGGCATGCTAATTTATGCAAACTGAACGCAAATGAGTATAGAAAGCTATGTGACCCTGGATTTACTGGAAATCAGCAGCTCCCCTGACGGGAAGACAGGGAAATTCTGGAATCTACTTCCCAAGAGAAATTTAAAAATAGAGTGGCCTCCAGTTGGGGCTTGGGGAGGGATGTGGCTGGAAGTCATTCGGAGAAAGAAACAGTCTGGGTTCCCTGTCATTAGTAAGTGACCCAGCAAAAGTCAGAGGAAGAGAAAGCATCTGGCCGCCAAGCCTTCCCCCCTTCTCCTCTCCTGGCTCTGAGCTCTGGTTCAGCCCCATGCCCTGCCAAAACCTCCCAACGGGGTACACAGTGGAGGGCAGAGCACCCAGGGCATTACTGCATCTCTGAAACAAGGCATTATTTATGTCCCACTCCCCATGACAACACTCTGCTATTCTCCTCTCTTCTTGCATCTCCTACATTGACCCCCTTCTACTTGTCCTCATTGGGTACGGCTGGTCAAGTGAACAGAATGTTCTGCAACCTGGCCAGAGTGGTTAGGCAGCAGTCTGGATGTTCCAATAAAGAAGACCTCAGAGGATAGCTCTGGGGAAGGTCAACTCAGGCACAAAGCCTTAGGCACCTCATTTGCAGGAGGACCATTCCAAGAAAGGACAGGAGAGGAGAAGGTGTCCCCAGAAGCAACAGCTTCCGTTCTTCTGCCCCTAAGCTGGGAGGTGCTGAGTAACTCCAAAAGGTAGAAACTGACATTTTCTTAAAGATTTCAAGAGAAGAAACTATTTTTTCCAAAATCTTTCCAACAGACTACTAAGCGTCATCGGAATGTTTTTACTTATATTAACATAAGTGCTTGGTGCTGCCATGGAAGTCATTTTCTTCTGGTTCTTTCCTCCAGGTAACTAGAGTACAGATGCTTCTGGTTTTTAAGGTAATACTCCAGCAAATCCTTAACACATGTCATGAAAAGACCTTAAGACAAACTCCCCCAAGATTCAGGGACTGCCTCACTGCTTCGCTGAAAGGAGATGATCCAAACTGAACCCTCCACTCCAGGGGACAGGAGCTGTGTTCTCATCTGTGTTCCCCTAATTTGGTAGAAAGTTTGTTGAAGGCCGAAACTTTCAACTAGTCAGGATTTGGGGCTACTCAGAGGAAAGAAAACATGCTCTTCCATATATTTAAAAGGGAAGGGCACACTGTGTATCAAGCATGTTATATATATCTTTTAAGTCTTACAACTACCAATAGATGTGCATCATTCCCATTGTACAGATGAAGAAACTAAGGCTAAGAGTTAAAGGCATTTGCCCAAGGTCACAGAGCTGATGAATGGGGCTGGCAGAACTTACTACTGCTCATTAGTATCCATTTTCTCCTCTTCTTTCTAGGCACGTCTTAAACTGTATTTCCTGGTCCTCTTGCTATTAGGCTGACCGCATTACTGAATTCTGCCAGTGAAAATAGGCACAGAAGTGATTTTGCCACTTCCGGTCCTAGTGCATAAAAACTTTGGTCCATCATGCCCTTTCCCATCACTATCTGGATGACCCAGGGCACCAGGAAGCCATAAAGATGGGAGGAACTTGTTCCCTGAGTGACTACATGGAACAGAGCACCCTTCACCTTGTCCTCTGCTACCTGCTCTGGACTGTGACTTGGATGAGGTAAACCTTCACCGTGTTAATCCACTAAGAGTTTAGTTTGTCCTGACAGCATGGTGAAGGCAGGATCTAAAACCAAATCCATCAGACTCTAAAGACCATCCTCTCTCATTAAGACATATTGCCACAAATACGGCAGAAATATAAAAGCCATCTATAAAATATTATCTAATCCCACAGTTCACCTCTCTCCCACCATGCCTCTCCCACAAAAAAGAATTAGATTCCTAAAGATTTTAGAGGAAACTGGGTAAACAAAAACATAAAATCAAGCAAGCAATCGACAAATATTTGTTGACTGCACACTACCTGCCAATCATAGACAAATCTGCTTTTGTTGTCACCTTGAGGTCATGAACACTGCCCTTTGCTCTCCCGGATGGGAGGGAAGCAGAGGACAAGGTGGGAGGCAAGCCTATGCCTGTTCTTTTCAGCAATGAGATTCTCCTTGGTTCTCCCAGTGTGTTAATGAGCTACCTGGGGAGTGTCTGATTTTATGTTTGAGAAGAATAGACTTTCGATCTGAAAAACATTTTTTAAATTTAAAATACATTGGGACTTCCCTGACGGTCCAGTGGTTAAGACTCCACACTTCCACTGCAGGGGGCACGGGTTTGATCCCTGGTCAGGGAACTAAGATCCCACATGCGTGAACACAATAAAAACACTGAGCATTAAAAAAAGGAATGTAACTACATATTCAAAGGAGATTTTTTAATTCTTTTAAAAATAAAATAAAATAGATTATTTTCCTGAAATTTTACAGATGGGCAGATTGAGACTCAGAGAAGCTTAGAAACAGCCCCAGGCCACAGTGACAGAAGTTAAATTTGAACTCAGCTTTGTCTGATTCCAAAGTCCTTGCTCATTGCACTATGCCAGTGTTTCTTAAACTGGGCTGCTCTTCAGAATCACCAGGGGAATAGTTAAAACACAGATTCCTGGGCTTGGCGCCAGACTTCCAAATCACTGACCTTGGGCACGCCTCACCAATCTCTCTTCGCACACACCCCAGGCCTGAGTGAAGACCAGCCAAGTTTGGGATCCACTTCTCTGCATCTCGCAGTGGGAAAGCTAAGAGGGTACATGGATGCCAAGGGAGTGGAGGGGAAGAGAACAGAAGGGGGCCTTCTATGGCCTTGTCCAGGGCTGGCCCTGCTCACAGTTGAGATCCTGGCCATGAGACCCAGAGGGCAATTAACGAAAGCAAGAAAAGGCCTTTTGACTCAGCTGTTTTCCTTACATCTCTGCTGTGGGAAGACGGTATCATGCCTGTGGAATTCTGAGGCATCCACAGGCATCTCCAGACCTATTTCTTAAATTCGCCGGGAACGAAGAAAGAAGAGTCTGCCAAGGTTCAGAATATGCTAGGCATTTTCCTGATTCAGTAAAACCGCCTTGATTTAGTGTTCATTGCTTCCAAGCCTGTGCTCTCTGAGAGGTGGCTGGGATGAAACTGACTGCCACACTATCTTGGAAGCCAATTCATGAAGAATGGAGACAAAACCGGCAGGAGGGTACTGCTTAGCCGTGAGGAACTGAATGGTTACTTGAAGAAACATTTTAGCATATCTGTATGTATCAAGAGGCACTACAGGAGCTCTGCTGGGGAACAGTAATGACTGCTGCCATTAACTGAGAGCTTAGTTTGTACATAGGTTGACCCTATAATTTATCATCCAAACTGAGCAATTGTGAAAGTGAAAGTTGGGAGAGCTATTAGTAATTTCACCAGGACAAGGGTAAACCAGAATATCCCAAGCAAACTGGGATGTATGATCACTCTATCCAAAACCCTGAGCCAAATGAGTTTCAAATTCACACTTTTAAAAGATTTTATAGGTAATGCTGTACTTGCGTGTGCATCACACACACATACAAATACCCTAGAGGGATCCAGGGCAGCACCTCATGATCAAACATTATATTTCTGCAGCAAATATATGAATATTCACAAGAGGGATAAACAGACACTTCAGGTCAAATTTTGCCAGCCAATGATTTCTGAAAAATACTTGTTTTCAGAAAATTTTTTTTCAACTTGTGGCAAGGGCTTGTGGACCTGTACCAAGAGCTTTAAGTACTTTCCATAGTGTGGCAGAGATGCTAGCTGTCCCACTTTAAAGCTCCTCCCCTTCTTTGATAGTAGGTAAGTGCGCCCATGGTCGTCTGGAATAAAGACTACATTTCCCAGTGTTCCTTGAAGCTAGGTGTGGTCATGTGACTGAGCTGTGGCCAATGAGATTTGTAAGTGGAAAGATGTGATCAGGACAACCCACAAGTACAGGTACAGAAGTACCTGTTGTTGACAGAGGGCATCCATTCTGATTAATTGAAATCCATGTTGTAAATACTTGGAAAATTACTTCTGGTGTGCAAAAACTTCTAGGAAGTCTCTTTAGAGAGATGGGTATGCTCTTCTCCCCCCCGCCCCCTCCTCCTTCCTCCTGGCTGGAGTGTGGACATGATGGTTGGACCTTGAGCATCCACATCACTTTTGACCACAAAGCTGAGGGCCACAGCTTCTGATGAACCAGAAAGCTGGTAGGGTCTTGGGTCTGGATAACTCCCTGGATGGCCTACCTCTGCACTTTTTATGTGAGAAAATAAAACCGTTTTGATTTACGGCACAATTCATTTGTATTTTCTGTTACTCACAAAGGAACCTGTATTCTAGGATTTGCTCTTGGCCACGCCTCAAACTCTCGATGGTGATCATGTTTATTTCTCATTCAAAGGCCTGCAAGTGGGCTGCGGTGGCTCTGCTTCAGACTGTGGGTCGTGTTCACATCTGCTCCACGCGTCTCTGAATTCTGAGACTAGTGGACGCTCAGGACGTGTTCTGTGTGTCAGGGTGAAGCTCAACCACACGAGCACATTTACAGCTTCTGCTAATGTTATGCTCCATTCCTTTGGCCAAAACAAGTCACAGGACAGCCCAACATCAAGGGGAGGGGACGAGGATAAAGGGAACACCTGCAGGTGATCATCTACAGAACTGATACACGTGTGATCCCGTCCTACTGCCGCACATGCACCAGGGGCTTCCAGGCATCACCCCTAGCATCGCGGCGAGCCAGCCACTTCTCCTGATCACTGCCCATCATTCCTGGTGTGCTGCCCTCCCCGCCCCTAACCCCCAGAGGGCACTACCAAGGGGAGGGCCACAGGACAAGATGTCCTTCTGTTTGGTGTCCCGTCTCTGTGCTCTCCTCAAGACCACACACCAGACTACGCCAGCGCACCTGAGAGAGATGTTACGCGGGGGGGCCCTCCTACCTCACATCTGTGTCTGTCTCCCAGGGGCCTCCTTCTTCCGAACCTCCTCCGAGAGTTTCCACCCTGTGTTGTGCTTAGCCCCTGCCCCACAACCACGGACAGCGAGGGGACTTCTGGAAACGTCCTCAAGAGACTAAGGAAGTGCATTTCCCACAAACCTCTCCTCGGGCCTTACTGTGCAACCCCAGGTCCCACCCCCACCAAACAATAGCTGTTTGAGGAAAAGTTTAAGTAAATTAGCCTCAGGCACACCCGAAAGCCTGAAAAACAATACGGAGAGAAGCTGGGGGGAGGGGGTGGATGCTGGGTGTGTTGCCCACTCAGCCAGTAGGGAGCTGGGTTTGAGGGAAGAACAGATGGGCAGATTTTGCCACTAACTGGCGGTGTGACCGCGGGCAACCCCTTTTCCAGGCCTCCATGTCTTTCTTTGTTAAAAGAGGGGGTTATTCTTCATGGCATTTAAGGTGTCTTCCAGTTCTGACAGGTTGTGACCTAAGGGGGAGGGAATGGGAAGGAAGAGCCAGAGGGTGGGTGTCTGGAAGGACACACACGGTGAGGCTCAGGGAGCTGGGCTAGCATGAGGCTGAAGTTCATGTCCTTTGGCCCTTTTCAAATTGTAACGCCCACCAAGCTCAGCCCTTACCTGCCTCTGGGACCCATTCAGGGCCAAGGTCTAAGGTCACAAAAACTGTCCCCAGCAGAGGGATCCATCGGCACTGACTACAGTATGATGACACCCCTGGGTGCTGTAGCAGCTCTGGCCTCAGGGCTCACCACTCCCTGCCTTAAGGTCCAGCAACTCTAAACTACCTTTAGTTCCCAGCACACACCTGGTGACTTTTCACCTCCAGGCTCTTGCTCGCGCAGTCCCCTCTCCCTGCGATACCACTGTCTCTTGCTCTCCTGTCCCCCACCCCACCTTTCCCGGCCAATGCCTCCTCATCCTTTGCAATTCAGCTTCATCCCCACCCAGGTTCAGTGCTCCTCCACATGGCTCCTGTAATCCTTCATCGCTGCACTCACCACTACCTGCTTGTGTAACTGTCCTGCCCTACTAGACTCTGAGCTTCTTGAGGGCAGAGACCATGTCATACATTTCCTTTCATGCTCTTTATCTTTCATAGCACCTGACACATGACAAATGAGCAATCTATGATTGACGAATGAATGAACGAATGAACGAACGAACTGGGAACGAAAAAAGCTGGAAGGAATGTCATCCATGGATGGTAAAGACTACCTTGAGCTTCCCACTCCTTCTATTTGCTACACACATCTATCTGTAGTCCAGGGAAATCACGCTAAATCAACCGGAGGTGGCCTTTAAGCCAGGAAAAAGAGATCGCCAAGGGAAGAAGCACTGTGTCTGACTGGAGGGAAATAAACGCCTTGCCTTAATGATGGTGGGGGAGAGAGTGAGTTTGGGGTGCGAGGTCTGGGAGGGGCAGGACAGTCAGGAAAGGAGTCTTTGAAGAAAGCAGGCCTTTACGGGATCATTGAGAAGGCTGGGTTTGGTGGGCAGATGGAAACTGAGCTGTCACACATCCATGGCTGCACCTGGGCAAGGAGGAGGCTCTGAGGAGGAAAATCTGAGTGTGTGAGAGGTATGTGAGGGCAGAGTGAGAACTTCAGTTGGGTTCCTGAGTCACAGAGGAATCCAGGTGGCAGAAGGAGGGTGGGCTCCCCTTCTCCCCTCTCTCACTCCTCTTTGGCTGTGCAGGGTTGCCTCAGGCCTGGTGATGGGAGCACGAGGGTCAATCCCTCCCGTTTAGCTCCTGGTAAGAGACTTTGTGATGGTCCCTCAGGAGGCTACTTAGGGGGCCTGATAAGCGGCGGGGCGGGGGGCGGGGTTTAAAGAAGGTGATTAAAATTGCATAGTGATTAGATATGAATATTCTCGTCAGGAGTTTTATTGATAAGAGAATGTTTCTTTTTAGATGATGTGACAACCACCATTGTTGTTTCTCCGCCAAGGTTGAGTGTGCACCGGGAGGAAAGATATTAAATATCTGAAGCGTCTAAATTGTAGTGGATGTAGGACATCTGACGTGCGCTAAGCTGACGATCCCCACCCCCGTGGGCCCCCAAGAAGAGGGGACCTCGTCTGTCCCTAAGCGTAAGCATGAATGGAACCCTGAAGCCTCCCGCAAAGAGGTCACTTAGCAGCAATTAAAATACAGGCCATTACCTCAGCACAGTCTCCGTGGCTTGGTCCTCTCCAGAAGCAGGAACACCCGGCACAAGATTCTCAAGGCTGACTGGACGGTCACCACGACCCAACTTCGCTTCAACGAACGACGCAGGAAGCCGGCGCCAACTGGCTGCACTGCGCACGCACACGGTTTGTGCTGTGTGCGCAGGTGCGAGTGTACGCATGCGCCGGTGCGAGTGTGCGCAGGCTCAAGTGCTAGTACGCGCATGCGCTGGTGCGAGTGTGCGCATACACATCACTAGCTGTTCGAACTCTTGCCGCATGTTTTCCACCATTCCAGACCCGGGTCTCCGCATTCAGGGCTGATGAAAGAGGGCTGTGTAAACTCGTATTCAACTCATTTTAATGGAAGGTCCTGCGGATGACCAGAAATTTTGCCTCAATTCAATAGAACTTGTAAAATGCAAGAACACCTGCTTCTCTCCGCCTAATCAACTCAACCCATCGCCAAGTCACTGGAGATGTAACCTGGGCCCCTCAGGAGCCTCTGCTCCTATCAGTGTCTTACCTGGGCGGCGGACGGGGCTGCAGAAAAGACCCAAGGGAGAAGCAGCTGCAGTTAATGCCCTGAGATCAAACTCCTCCCCAGTCCAGCTTCCTCAGAGATGATGTTCCTTCTAATGTTTGTTGTTTGTTTTAACCATATTCTTCTAATTCCTTGAAGTTGCGAACAGCTAACCACACTGCCAACTTGGCTGACATAAACAGATATTGGTGTTGTAAATAAATTGAACTTACCCAACAGTTAATAAGACTTGCAAAATGATGTGGAGAATATAGTCTTTATTTTGTTTCCTGGTAATTAATCATGGTGGAAATAAATAAGCCCAACCACTGCTTCCAAGGACTGCATCTCCCAAGCCACAGGCTTCACAGAGGCTTTTCTGATTCCTAGATATTAGCTGTGCTGTCTGGCTTTGTGTTGGCTGTACAGCCTCCAGCTCCTCTTTCCTATTGGATGAGAATCTCCCACTGGATAAGGTCTTGGTAAGTGGCTACTTTGGAGACTAAACAGGCCAGGTGCTCCTCTCTGCACCCAGCTGTCCATGTCATAGGCCTGAACCCCAGCCTGATTCAATACGATACTGCTGCCAAGACTTGAACAAGTGATGCAAAGCACAGAGGCACTAGAATTCTTTCCCAGTGATGAGGGGTCTGTACCAGGCCATTCTGGCTGAAAAGCATTTATTTCAAAAGCTCCTGCTATTTTCTGCCTATTTCCTCCAGGCACCACCCTATATTTTCCTCCCAATAAATTCCCTTTTTGGTTACAACAACCAGACACTGTTACTTTCTCCTGAAAGCATTCCCCCTGTAACCCACCAAACAGCTGCTCCAAACCTTTCTTGCTAACAGAATCCCAAGTTTTCAATTGTTCATACATCCATCAGGACCAAGTAGATGTATCATGACTGATCCGTCCCATCCCTTTGTCCAGTGATTGGTTTAAGATTAGACCTGTGACCCAGTTCTGACCAGAGACCCAAAAAGAAGCTACTAGAGCTCTGAGAAAGATTTTCCTCACTGATTGCACCCTTACCGCTTTTCTTCCTACTTGAGAAGCTGCTGCATGAGAATGGAAGCTTGGAGCCACTGCAGCCATCTTGCCACCATGAGGGAAGACAGTGGCAGCCGTGAAGAAGGCAGAGAGAGAAGGTGGAAGAGCCTGAGTCCTCGATGATCTCTCAGAGATTCCACACCAATCCTGGGATCACCTCCCTCTGATCTGCAGGTTTGCTGTGATGAATCAGCCCGATCATTTAGTTCTTTATTCCAAGTGTTTTGTTATTTGCAGCTGAAACATCCTGATATACTGATTCATTAAATTTCACTGTTTTCCAAAATAATTACTCACACATTGTTGGAGCTAGAAGAGAAGCTGGCAGATCAACTAGCTTTGAGTCACTTTGTGATAGAAGAACCTGAGGCAGATGTAGAGACAGAACCAAAAGGAGAAGCTTGGCCTCCTGGGTCTTGCCCCATAGCAGATTCCCCAACACCCTGAGGAGACTGAGCATCCTGGGAAGGGCAATGGTGAGGAACCAGGGGTCAGAGCCTGGATCCTGGCATCTAGGAGTCATGGGAAAAGGGGCAAAAAAGAAGGGCAGAGTGGACTAAACTTGAGCAGGGCTGTGGCCAGAGACACCTGAAACACCAGAGCCTGAGGAAGGGCAAAATGTGTATCCAGCTCTTTCTGTCAGGGTTCATACACACACACACACACACATACACTCACAGACACACATACACTCACAGGCACCCATGCACACACACACTCACAGGCACCCATGCATACACACACACAGAGGCACCCGTGCATATACACACACACAAACATTCACAGGCACCCATACACACACACACACAGGCACCCATGCATACACACACACACACACACACACACACACCCATCACCCTGGGCTCCACTTCCCAGCTCCTGGAGCCCAGGGATCCCTTGTTTCCCCACTGGCCTGGCAATGAGGTCCTCTTCCTCTCACAGATGAGTACTCTTTGTGGTTTCTGGTTGGTTTCATGCCCTCTATTTTGCTCTACTTCACAATTTTTCTTACAGCTGTGCTTGGACCAAAGAGAGCTTGAGGAAAGGCTAGAAATTAACTTTTGTACATACTACCTGCAAAGCTGCAGAAGAGTGAACCAAGCCTAGCAGGAATGTCAGCCATGGACAGCAGCCAGCTGGCTGAAATGCCAGTGTGCTGTGATTTCTTCACAGGCTTCAGAAAGGCCCCTACACCCCACTCAAAATCATACTTCCTTTGCGTGGGAAATCAGTGCTGAAATTCCACAATTAGAGATACAGTGTAAATATTTCTGGGACGCAAAATGCCCCATAGAACTCTTCAAGTTCTGTGGATGACTTTTTTATGATCCTTTCAAGAGGGCAGACATTGAGAGAAGTATGAGTGGGGTGATGGTTAATTCTATGAGTCAACTTGGCTCAGCCACAGGATGCCCAGATATCTGATCAAACATTATTCCCGGTGTTTCTGTGAGGGTGTTTTTGAATGAGTTTAACATTTTAATTGGTAGACTTTGAGCAAAGCAGATTGCCCTTCATAATATGGGTGGGCCTCATCCAATCAGTTGAAGGCCTGAATAGAGCAAAAGACCAGCCTCTCTCAGGTAAGAGAGAATTCTCCAACTGACTGCCTTCGGAATTCATCTGCAACATTGGCTTATCCTGAGTCTACAGCAGATGGCCTTCAGACTGGATCTAGCATTGGTGCTCCTGGGTCTTCAGCCTGCCAGCTCAGCAGATTTCTGAGTTGCCAGCTTCCATAATTGCATGAGCCAATTCATGTATCTATACATACATTCTATATATAAATCTGTTCCTCTGGAAAACCTGGACTGAGTAGACCAGTGTATTGGTGGGTTGAGGGTAGCATCAAAAGATTCCTTTTTTTTTTTTTTTTTTTACCTAGGATAGTCTCTACACTCTGTTCTGTTGACAGAGCATACCCTGGGGAGCAAGAGGGTGGTGGGGACAGTGATGTCTCTTCCAAGGGGAAGAGTTGGGAGAGGGAAAGGGCAGGGAAGAGGGTGGTGGGGTGCGTCAGGCCATAGTGTGGAGGACCTGAACCGTCAGGGTGAGGAGTGTGTAGTTACATTAGTAGTGGCCACTGGGGAGTCACTGGAGGTTCCTGAGGAAGAGAGTGACATAATCCAAAAGCTAAATCTGGTGGCGCTGTGGAGAGGGATTGAACAGGAGCGCTGATATCAGGGAGCCCAGGGAAAACAAA
This sequence comes from Monodon monoceros, assembly GCF_005190385.1. NCBI lineage: Eukaryota > Metazoa > Chordata > Mammalia > Artiodactyla > Monodontidae > Monodon > Monodon monoceros. Next base: position 34,741,663 of record NW_021703785.1, read on the forward strand.
ACGAAAGGCTGAACTTGGGCATGAAGAGGTAGTAGAAAGTTCACGCAAGGAAGGAACAGAATAGAATCCAGGTGACCAGACCACCAAGGACATGTAGGAGGAATGCTAACTTCAGTAAGGGAACTAGAAAGTGAGGCCAGGGAGCTGGTTTGTGGGGAAGAAGTACTGAGTGTAAGGTACTTGTAGGTCGTCCAAGAAGAGATACTATTGGAATTACTTTTGACTGACACATATTGAGAACATACTCTCTTCTGGGTACCATGTTAAGCCCTTCACACTCATTATCTCATTTAATCCTCACAGCATCCCATTGGGTAGATATTATTATCCCCCTTTTACAGATGAGGAAACTGAGACTGTGAGAAGTTAAGTACATCCCAAGTTCCCACAGCTAGTAAGAGCCCAGGCTCGTTACTCCAAAGCTCCCAACCACCTCTAGGCTCTGGCAATTGGACAAGAGGTTAGAAGCTAGTCCACGGCCACAGAGATAATGGTGGGGAGGGTCTTAGGAATGTCCTGGGACCTCCAGGAAATTGGGAGGAGGAAAGGAAGAGAAGAACTAGTCTTTATCGAATACCCTTAGACAAGTCACTTCACTGTCACCATCCATCAGTTAGCCTTTAATCAGACCTCAATTCAGCAGGATTTGAGTGGGGTTTGGAATTGGTATTGATGTCCCACTACAACTCACTAGCCACAGTGCCATTACCTGAATGTGAAAGAGATCCCTTGCTCCTTCCACTTTCCAACTCAAATTCCCAACTTCTTTTCTAATCAATACTTCTTTTCTGGTTGTGAGTGACAGGCAGAACTTTGAAGCAAAATCTGGACAGCAGATGCAGAGGTGGTGCCAGGGTCGGGGGAGCAATTTTGGCGGTCACTGTACTTTTCAATTATTCCTCGGGAGCTGCAGAGGTAGTCTCGGATGGAGAGGCATTGGAGAGACAAGAGGGTAGACAGGATGGAAGGTAGATAGAGGAAGAGGGGAGATGCTGGAGACAGAAACAGGGAAGGAAGGCTCGAGGGAGCTGGGGCCAAGGAAGCATTTACCCTTTCTCCGTCCTCACTTTTATCCCCCAGTATCCCCACACTGGGCTTCTTGACTCCCTTTTCATCTTCTAAAAGAAAAAAAACTCAAGAAAACAAACTGAAACCAAGTTGATCTCCTCCCCTTCCAAGCCAGTTCTATGGCCGCAGCTGTCAGTGGTACCTTCTCTTGGTCCCCCGGGCACTACCTTCCATGCTTCCTCCTTCCCCATCCCACATCCCTTCAGGAGCCAAGTTCAGCGTAATTAACCTCAAAAAGTTCTCCATCAGGCCTTTTCTGTGACCCCATGAGAAAGGGGGTGAGCCTCAGGAGCCTGGAGGAAAGCTCTGACTCATCCACGCCCCGCCACTCAGAGCCTGATGAGGAGAGGGAGGGATGGGTGGGAGGTCACCCACCTTCAGTCCTTCCCCCTTCAGGTCTGTCTTCCTCACCGGGGCCTGTGCTCCCAGGGCCCAGCACATTCTGGGTTCCTGACTAGTGTTTGCAGAATGAATAAATATAAATGAAGGAACATGAAACAAAAGGTGCTGGGCTTCCCTGGTGGCACAGTGGTTGAGAGTCCGCCTGCCGATGCAGGAGACACGGGTTCGTGCCCTGGTCCGGGAGGATCCCACATGCGGTGGAGCGGCTGGGCCCGTGAGCCATGGCTGCTGAGCCTGCGCGTCCGGAGCCTGTCCTCCGCAACGGGAGAGGCCACAACAGTGAGAGGCCCGCGTACCGCAAAAAAAAAAAAAAAAAAAAAAAAGGAGGGACTTCCCTGGTGGCGCAGTGGTTAACAATCCGCCTGCCAATGCAGGGGACATGGGTTCGTTCCGTGGTCCGGGAAGATCCCACATGTCACAGAGCAAGTAAGCCACCGCAATGAGAAGCCCGCACACCACAATGAAGAGTAGTCCCTACTCGCTGAAACTAGAGGAAGCCCGCACACAGCAACGGGGACCCAACACAGCCAAAAATAAATAAATAAATCCATGAATTATGAGATTTAGCACGTAACAGACATCATCTCAGATTGTAATTGGTCATTTTTTTCTTTTTGAACCAAGTTCTGTAGAGCTGAAACTCCTACATAAAGTTCTCATTTGTGAAGTCTTACCATATTTTATTTTCTACCTAACAATCCATCTACATGTTCAAAACAACCATAGCCACTTCTAAGCCTGACAGGGAGGGCCATCTTGGAGCCATTCTAATTATGTGACATTACCCTATACACAAAACACTCGAATACATGGATAATAGATATAAGCCAAGCTATGATACCCCAAAAGGAGAATACATACAAATACATATATATGTGTCTAAATAAGACTTGAGAAATATACTTAACTGTATAATATGAAAATTTTTAAGACAAATATGTTTGAAGAAATAAAATTTCATAACTCCCTGTAATAGTCTACAAAGGAGGTTTCACCGCCATCTGATCTTGTAAATGTAGAGCTGGGAGACTTCTCCCAAGTAATACCATCCACCCTATAGGTTCTTTTGTCATACCTGTGGAAAAATCGTAATATATGGTATTATTCCTGACGTTATTGCATGGAACCATGTAAGAAAGAAGTGATTTAAAATCCTATAGGTAATTGCAGGATATATAGCTTTGCTAAGATTAATTCACATAACATGCAATTCAGCCATTTAAGTGTGCAGTCCAATGGTTTTTAGTATACTTATTGAGTCATGCAACCATCACACGATTTTAGAATATTTTCATCACCCAAAGAAGAAACACCTGAACCATGATCAGTCACTCCTTGTTTCCACCCAATTCCCCCGGTCCTTAAACCGCCACTAGTTTACTTACTGTCCCTATGCACTTGCCTACTCATCACATTTCACATAAATTGATTCATATAATATGTGATCTTCCCTGACTGGCTTCTTTCACTTAGCATAATATTTTCAGGGTTCATTCATGCTGTAGCATGTATTGTTACTTCATTCCATTTTATTGACAAATAATATATCATTGTATAGATGTACCACATTTGTGTTTATCCATTTATCAGTTGATGAACATTTGGCTTGTTTATGCTCAAGCTATTATGAATAGTGATGTTGTGGACATTCATATACCAATTGTGGTGGATATGTTTTTATTTCTCTTGGGTATATAACCTGGAGTGGAATTGCTGGGTCGTATGGTAATCCTATATTTAGCACATTGAGGAAATGCCAGACTGTTTCCCAAAGAGGCCATACTTATACCAGCAGTGTATAATGGTTGGTTTCAATTTTTCCACATCCTTGCCAACACTTGTTACCATCTTCCTTTTTAAATTTTAGCAATCCTAGTAGATAGGAAGTGGCATTTCATTGTGGCTTTAATTTGCATTTCCCTGATGGCTAATGATGTTGAGCATCTTCTCATGTGATTATTGGACATTTGTATATTTTACTTGGAGAAATGTCTATTCAGATCCTTTGCCCATTTTTTAAAGCTGAGTTTCTTTTATTGAGTTGTAAATATTCCTTATGTATGTAGATACAAATTATTTACTACATGTGATTTGCAAATATTTTCCCGTTCTGCGAGTTGTCTTTTCACTTCTTGACAGTATACCTTAAAGAACAAACATTTTATTTGGTTAAGTCCAATTTATTTGTTTCTCTGGGCATTACTTGTGCTTTTGGTATCTTATCTAATAAGGTTTTTGCCTAACTCAAAGTCAAGATTTACTCTTATGTTTTCTTCTAAGAATTTTATATTTTTACCTCTTTTAGTTAGGCCTATTTTGAGTTAATTTTTTAGTAAATTTGAGTTAATATTGTGTATCCTGTGATGAAGGGGCAGGTGAATATCCAGCTATCCCAGCAATACTTGTTGAAAAGACTGTTCTTTCCCTGATTGAATTATCTCCATACCCTTGTTCAAGTCAACTGACTATAAAAGTGAGGGTTAATTCATGGATTCCCTATTCTGTTTCACTGACTTTTAGGTCTATATACCAGCGTCATGCTGTCTCGGTTACTGTAGCTTCATAATAAGGTTTGAAATTAGGAAGTGTGAGTCTTCCAACTTTGCTCTTCCTAAAGATTGGATTTAAGGTTACTTAGCCAAAATATCCTCTTATCAATTTAAGATTTCTGGTGTAGAGGGAGATTAAAAATAAAAACTTCCTTCAAATGGATATTTGCTAGTAGATTATAATTAAGCACCAATTTTTAAAAATAGCTAGACAAAGAGAAAGGAAAAGAGAAATTTGGAAGATGCATACTCTCTTGAGTGCAAGTGAGGATTCAGAGCCAACAACTGAGTTAGCAGTAGGACTCACAAGAACCTCAGAGTTTACAATTGACACATGTTCCTATCCCATGCTGTATAACCAGATGAGAAAAATTATCCAGTGATTCTTGCCATTTTCATGCTATTTCTACTTCTGAATGTCTACATTTAATCATTCAAAACCCTAGGAACATCTCTAATGAAAAAAAGTCAAAGTGATTGGATAGGTTTCCAAAAAGCAGAATTACTTTGTAAGAACAGATGACCCAACTAATTTTTTAAGAATTTTCTCTTTTGCATCTTCTTCTCTGGCTTTTTCATGAGTGTGTGATATTAAATCATAAGCAGTTTCCATTTGGAACAGTTTATGGCTCACATCAGCACAGAGGGTAAGACCAGTTTCATATGGAAGAATGGAAGTAATATAGCCAGGCCAGATTTCCAGTCTGCAAATAAGTTAGATGTGGGTGTCAAGATCCCAGCTCTGGACGTAAAGCCAGGTATTAGGGAACCTAAACTCACTGTCTAAAATTGATGCTTTTAGAGTCAGTTTTAATCTCCTATTTTTAATAATCACTGGTCTTTTGAAGGACCTTCAAAAGATTTTTACCAGATGTGCTAGTTATAAGTAATACATCATCTTTGTTAAACCATTTTTGTTATCACCTATGGGCTTAAACTATTATATATACTCATATGTGAGGATATATATGATATATACATATGTAAATTATATACACGTATACCAAGGAGTAATACATACACATAGACACAAGTGTTATGATTGACAATATTTTCAGAGAAATTACCCAAGTAATCAACCAACCTACCTGCTCAATCTGAAAACCCATAAAGGACTTTGGGGCATTAGTGTGAAGAGGGCTTCCTTTTGCGTTTTGTGTATGTGTGTTATTTGCTTTGATACTGTGGTTAGGCTAAAGTAGCACTATTTTGGGCTTTCATCTTTGGCAACTTTTTTCTCACCAGGAAGCTTTTTTATTGGGTTGACACCAAATGAGTATTTGCCTGATTCTTCATGTCCTGATTCTTTAACTATTTTCCTAGTTTGGACAGCCACAAATTTGGTTAGTATTTGGTAATTCCACCCTTCAATGTGGACACACTTGAAGTGAAGTGAACTCCCACCACACTGATGGTAGACTCCATCTGAGCATGCTCAAAAGAGCACAGAAGGTTGTCCAGGGGGAGGGTACTAGCAGAGGCTGATTGACAGTATCTGTGTTGTAGACCAACTTAAGGGCAAACACATACAGTTCTTATGCTTTCCTGCTCCTGATAATAGGCAATGGCAGGCTCTGGATCACAATGTTTGAACCCAGCAGGAATAGTTTTCCACTACTGTGCCATGACTATGATAAGGGGTATATATCTTATCTAGCATGTATCTTCTTTTTTATGCTACACAAATACAAGGCTGTCACTTTCTGAGACATTAAACTTTCTCTGGCTGTGACAGACTCAAAGCAGATGCCAAGTTAGAAACATTTCTGAATTAGGTGATTTGGGTTCCTTGACCAGATTAAAGAAACAAAACAAAACAGTTTTTCTTCTTGGTTTCACATTTATACAATATGAGTTAGTCTAAACTATATGACCAAAAAATAGAACTACTAAAATAACAGGCCCTTATCATTATTATTTTGATATAATAAATAATAGAGAGATATTGTTTTACTAATAATTACCAGCAGTTAGTAACGACAAGCCAAACATTAAGCATTTAGGAAATTTGTGAACTCCTTCATTTCTTACAATAACTCTGTCAGATTGGTACCAGTATTTATCCCCATTGATGAAGAAACTCAGTTTCAGAGGAAGACACTGAGGCACAGAGAGGATAAATGTAACTTGTCTATAATTGCCCTAGCTGCTATGCTAGTCTACTTCATCAACCACTATCACCACTATCACATTTATTTAATTGGACTTTAGATTCAGGTAAACAAAGAAATCATTTAACAAGCCCAGATTGCAATGCTTGAAATGCAAGTCTGAGCCCAAATCTGAGAACCCTAAACCATGTGATCACTAAAAATACTGAATATCAATTCTGAGCCTTATGAGTTTGAATTTAAAATAAAAGGCCCTATTAGGAATAAGTGTACAAATGACATTCTAGGAGGGAATATATCCAACAGGTGTTTTAAATTCCTTTAGTGGCAGTGAAAAAGTATGAAGGCATTTCCTGCAATACTAAATGAGCTGATTTGCTTTTGGTGGGTAAGCACTGAACTTTGTTTACAAAACTTAACCTGAAAGTATTTTCTAAGTATCCTGCTATTAATCTACTCAAAGTTAGCCTTGTTATCTCCTTTAACAAACAAGAATGCTAAAACACAGTCTCAGTTAGTATAGTATGGATAAATCATTTGCAGTCTTGGGGAAACTTGTACCTTAACGAGTGTCTTCAATTTGGGGAAGACATGAATTCACAATTGCCATTCTCTATGCATATTATTGC
>NW_021703785.1:34748446-34758248 GCF_005190385.1 Monodon monoceros
TATTATTGCCATATAAACTAATTCCAGCAAAAGAGCTATGTTAGGGTAGATCCTTTACAAAGTGATGCAGTCACTCAGGAATAATATATAAACTAAACCGACTGGACATCAGTAACAATGGATTATCCTAATGCGTGATTCATCTGAAGGTTCCTATTCCAATGACTTTCGCTGCTATCCTTCTCTTTTCTTTGGGATTAAGAACTATGCATAAAGTCTTACGTACTCTAAGGTCACCTTGTACCTCTCCTGTCACAACTCGTCACGTTCCCCATCATATGCCACCAAATGCCACAAGAATCTGAGTACTCTGCGGTCATGGCAGAGATATTTCAAAGAGAGGAACACCTGTCAAAAATCACTAATCTGCAGAATAAATAACGGGAAGGGAATGAACTGGGGACATGAATGGAATCAACTGAAACTGTGAGAGGCCAGAGGGCAGATATGTAGTCTGTATGTGCCTTTAAAGGATAAGTTTCTATGGAAAAAATGCTTTATTGCCCCCAAACTTTAATCCAATTAATATCTGGGAATTATTTCAAGACCATCTGTATATATGTGTATGTTACATATGTTAGCATTGTATATAGTTGTGTTAGTTCTCCCTTCTTTCATGGGAATATGTTGCCTTTAAAGTTTAAATTTCTTGTTGATTTGTACATGGAAGAAGGTTCACACAGTAAGATAAGTTCAAGGATTTCTTTCTCCAATACCATTCAATCAATTCCTATTAATTTCTTTGATAGATTTTCAGATGACAGTCCAAGATAGTTCTGACCAAAGGAAATCACAGGGCTACCAAATATGGGAAAAGATTTGGAACACTTACAGTGTGTTTTCAGGGTCTGCATCAGAATTCTACAGAAGGCCGTTTGCTGAATTGGCAGTGAAATGAGAATGCAAAGGAGTGTTACAGTTACTTTTTCAGTGTGGTATGTTTTCTTTTCTACTTTATATGTATTAGAAAATCACATAAAATCAGGAGAAGAGAAATGGTTAAGAAAAAATATAATAGTCATGTAAAGAATTCGGCCTTCCTAGACTCACAGGTAACATGAGAGAACATGAGGCTGCTTGTGAGAGCGACCTTGTTCCATTTCCCTCACTGTACTGATGAAAAGCTTTGAGGCTCAAAGAAAGGAAGTGACCCGTCGAAGCATACCCGATCAGTGATGAAAGGGAGACTCTTTGGCTTCTGTAGAGCCATGCCTCCGTCACAACGGTATTAAAGAAGCATTAATTAAATGCCCCTTACCTAACAACGTGGAGCTTAATCCTAAGTTTGGGCTCTTGTCTCTTCTGTTTCTGTGCTTTTCTTTACATCCAGGGGGGGCTTAGTTTTTAGTTGCTCTCTTGAACTGGATTTACAAGACATTTTTTCACTAGCTCTTATTTTCTTGGATTGTGGCTGAATTTTTAAGAAGTTGCGGAAGGATAATGAACTGCCAAAGTAACAGATTATTGGCAAAGAAATAAAAATAAATATAATGCCAATTCCCGGGTATACCGGGTACTTTAGGGGTATAAAAATGTATTTGTAAAGTGATTTCAAAATATGCAATATACCTGTGGGACAAATAACCTACTGGTAAGAGCACTAACTCTGAAATTAATTTGCCTGGATAATTTTCCCCAGCTCCACCACTTATTAGTGGTGGGATTTCAGGAGTGGTACTTCTGTTGGTTTCACTTCTCTTTGAAAAACAAGGGCTTAATAACCTCACCCATTTTACCAGAGCTGTGGCATGGAGTTAATACATGGAGGGTAGGAAATCCATGCTACTCTTAAAGTCTTAAAAAATCCAATCTACTATTGTGTACTACTATATATTTTTTAGCTGCTGATGAAAAGTTTGCCCAGCAGTAACTCACTTGCTTTTCTTTTGTGTATATTCTCTACATCCCAACTTAAGGTTCATACCACAACCTAAGAGGCCTCTTTAAGATATTTACACCTCTTACTGTTTGTCTCAGCAAAAAGAATAAAAGGAGTGTGGCTCCCCTGATTGAAACAAGCCACCCGAAACTTGGTTTCTCCCATCATACAACATTGCGTGAACAGATGTGAAAAACGACTCCATGAGCTTCAGTCTGGAGCCAAACACCAGGCTCTTGTAACTCGACACTATTCATGCACACATGTTGGTCCCTTAGACCCCAAAAGAATCTCAGCTAAGCCCCATCATTATTTCAGGAATATGAAGAAGCTTTTTGTAGAAGTAGTGACAAACAGAAATACAAGAAAAAGTCAGACGGGTTTCGAATCATAACATTTTAAGAAATGCCAGAGCTCTAAGATCGAGACTGACAATTCCCACCATCAGCAATGCTTTCCAACATTACCAAAATTTCACCAAAATACATTTTTTCAGCAATGGACAATAAGCGGGACATATACATGATCAATCTCACAGTCAGCAATTAATACATTAAAAAGGGAAGTAAACATATCGTCGACCTGCCTTCTGACATAAACCCACCAGATCTACTTTTATTCTGTACCCATCAATTATAATGGGAACATTAAGACAAATTCATTTCTACACACACTAACAAGGAATGTCAGTAACAAGGCAGACAAGGGAATTTGCCAAGCATGGGCTTATTTTGTTACAAGCAGAATGCAAACACCAAAAAGGATGATTAGAGGAAACTCTGTCCGTCATTCTCTAGGAAACTAGAACAAGGAGACTAGAGAGAAGATGCTCTGGGTAAATCAAAACCGTTTTCATCACTAATTACAGCTGAAATAGTAGGGAGCAAAACTCCTATCGGCCACAGGTTCTGCATCTGCTGAAAGAAAGAACAAGGTGCCACTGGTAGGGTCTTTCAACACAGTATCACAGCCAGACTTGCATCATCGGTCAGGGATGCCTGCCAGAGGGAGAGATTTGCCAAGCTGTGAGACTCAGCAAGATCACAATTCCAACTCAGAAATCTCACCAATTTAATTTAATCACCAACACCAGCCATACATTAAGAGACACCTCAAAAAACTCCCAAAAATCTGTCATCTACTCACCACATATCTTCCACACAGTCACACAGATCTCGAGGGCTACTACAGCCAGACACAGTTCTAAAGAACCCAGACATAAGGGATAAGAAAGGTAACCAACACTCGTCACGTGGGCTTGTTCTTGGAAGACAGTTGATCTAAATACAAAGAGACACCAAAGATAATATTTGTTTCTTATATATTCTGTGAAAAGAAGAGAAGTAAGGTCAATCTGATAAATTGGGAACTAAGTAGGCTGGTAGGACAAGAAGGAAAAAAATATCTTAAGAGAAGAGTGCCCAAAGAATAAAAGGAATAATTTATGGACAATTTCTGGAAATAATATTTCCAAACAGGGAACAGCAAATACAAAGGCCCTGAGGCAACGATGAAGCTAACTACAATCAAGGAACAAACAAGAAGCTAAAAGGTAGGTACAGGGAGATACCACACACAAATTTACACCCAGCTGGTCCCAAGACTCACAGTCTACGTGGATCATATTCTGAGGTGAGTAAAACAATATAATCATCCAAAAACACAAAAAAAAGTTGACATCCAAAATACCCTGGAAATTCCATGAGAGACTCTTACAAAGCACAACCATACTAAAGATCACAGACATCATTCTACCCAAACTCCACATCTGCGCCATCACTTGCAGGCAATTTAAGAGGGTGTTTAATATCCATCTCTAAAAATATTGGGCAAGGAAAGAAAAACAAACATCCTAGCATGTCTGCACCGTGCACACTAGTGTACCCACAATTGAAAATAGCTGAGCTCACCCATGCTGATGGCTTTGCCGGGTATTTAAAAATCTTTTATTAAGAGTCACCATCTCTTTTAAGGAACTCGGATATATTTGAGGGAAATAAAAAACATAGGAACAATTCAACTGACAGAGATCATACTGTACTTGACGTTCTTTCTTTGACTACATTTATGTTGAACAAACATCCATTTCTAGGCTTTTTAATGGCCTGGAATTAAAAGAACGGAACACACAAGACACTGCACATCCTAAAGAACACAATTAAGTCTGAAAATGCAATACCCATGGACCTGCCAAACTACCAATCAAGAAAAAGGAAACATATCCCTCACTTGCAAGGTTTATGCCTCATTCAAAAGCCCCCTTTTTCACCTCACACTCCACCCCTCCACACTCCACCAAGGACCCACTGATATGCTTTCTATCGTAGAGAGGTTTGCATTTCTAGAAAATTTATATAAATGGATTCACCACACGTGAGGACTCTTTATCTGGCTCTTTCTCACAATGAAAAAAAAAAATTAATTTGAGAGTAATTCAATTTTGGGGTATCAATAGTTGACCACTTTGCTTGCCAGAAGTAGTGTTCACTGTATGAGTCATACACACAGTAGGTTATTCATTCGCCATGTTGATGGTGACTCGAGGATGATACAATCTGACTATTAAAAATAAAGATGCTGTGATATCCATGACAAGTACTTGTATGAACATATGCTTCATTTTTCTTGCAATAAAACTCTAGTGCAGCAAAGCCATGGATCATACCGCCAGGGTATGTCGACTTACTAAGGAAAAACAGCCCCAACTGTTGAACTGAAGTGGACCTGCACCCATTTCCTCCCACTAGCCAGTGATAAAAGACCTTCACTTCCTACACTGCCTCACCAACTTAATTGTGGTTGACCTTTCTACATTTAGCCCATTCAATACGTGTGTAGTGGAATCTAACTGGGGCGTCATTTCATTTAGCAATAATGATACATTGAGCAACCATGTGCTATTTGCATCCGTAAACCTCCTTGGCAGGATCTCTTTAACAAATTTTTACCCAATTGTAACTTTTAAAAAAAAATTCTAATTACTGAGTTTTGAGAGTCTATCACGTGTTAGAGACACAATTTTTCAGGTACTATAAATTGTAAATATTTCTTTCTTGAGCTATTGAAAAGTATAATCTGGCTTTCAAAACAATAAACCAGAGGGCATTTTCTCACATAGGCAAGGTCATAAACAACTGTCAGCTAAAGTTGAAATAGCAACAAATCAAATAATAACAAAAAACATTTTTATAGATTTTTCAAACTTACAAAGTATTTTCATGTCCATTATCTAATTTAATCCTCAAATCAACGCCATGAGATAGTTATTATTTTCCCATTAGAAATGAGCACATATTAAATGCTTAGTGATTGCTCAAGAAAAGCTGAAATCTTGAGTGTTACCTCTGTTAATGCCAAGGTTGGGTTTTTTCCCATGGGAACACTGGATGCTAAAATCAACAGGGATTTTCAGCTCAAGATGGCAGACTAGGAAATATATTTACTTTCTGGTCCTCCTGAAACGATATTTAAATAAAACTGTAGAAATACCAAAAGTAATCAACCAATAAAAGCCAAGACATTTTGGAAGTCATCAACCACAGAAAGATTTCAACACATTTTGACAAGGCAAACAATGAAATGGAGGGGCCATGAATAAAATAATGAAGAAAAGACTGACCCTAAGTAGGGTCTGCACAAAGCCAGTCAGCTTTTGTTGAGCTCTGGTTATAGTAAAGGGCAGAGGAAAGAAGAGGGGCTGAAAAGAATGAGACAAAATTCATTTTAGGAAAAAAAGTTCATTTAATGAGATCCAGGGAACACTCAGCCTGCTGCGATACTCACTCATGTATTACAGTGGATTGTTGGTAAGCAAGACAAGAAAACAGGGAACAAACAAACAAAAATCAAGATACTGTTTCTTAATGAACTCTTCTCAAATGAGATCAAGAAATTATGGTTCAATGCCATAGCTGTAAATCATTTCTGCTCTTGGAGAGGTTAGAAAGGGCTTATAATATTTACCCTTTTTTTTCAGACAGAATTTAGGCCTGAGCAAAAGCTTTTGTGTCCTCCAACCTCAAAGTTTATTGTGGATGGAAGTCCAAATTTGCTTTGAGATACCATAAAAAGAATCTCATGAGCAGAGGGTCAAAATACTTTTGGAATATATGACTTATGCCCAGTGTTATTTTAAATATATAAAACATAAATTTTAACTTATCTACATGATTCTGGGTTCTGAAACTTCTACATGTTATATGCCTGATATATAACACACAATGTCAGTCCCAGGAGAGAGAAAACACACCAATGAAGCAAGCCAAAGAAACAAGATTTGAACAAGGTCAAGTGATGTGTAGACCAAAACCAGGATTTTTCAATTCTTTCCTGTCATGATGTAGCTTCCAGCTCCTGAATAACAACACATGTTTCCCTTGTCCTAGACACACAAGAGTATGTCTCCTCTCTGGGGCCTAAGAAACTTTAGAGTTACATATGTGTGTGTAGTAAAGAGTGGACCCAGCAGGCATACTCACAATGACCAAATTTTGTTGATCGTACTTTATTTTAAACCAATACATCGCTCCATGCTGAAGTTGCAATAAATGATATACTTGCTTTTTAGACATGAATGAGATGCCTTACTGGATATACTCCAGGAAGGCCAGAGAAACTGGCTTCTAATCCAAACAGAATAATTCATTGATGAATTCCTTTCAGGATAGCCCATGATTTATCTAGAATATAAGCTTTACATACCTGGATCCTTCAAACTAGACCAAAGGGAAAAATCTAGGCTGCAAGCCTCAATTAGAAATGTGGGATGGTGCTATGCTGACAACTGGTGGTCCCTGACCTATCTTCAAAGTTTAGAACCCAGTGTGGTGGATGACCAATTCACGCATTGAACAAATGAACACCTCCTATAGGGCAGTGTATGTGTTCATTACAGGTATGGCACTTAGGGCTAAGTATCATAAGGACTTCAAGAATAAAAAAAAAAGTAACACATGAAGCATATATGATAAGGAGGCACCAGAGTCCAGAGCACGAGCTCTGGAATCACACAGTCTTGGTTCAAATCCCGGCTAAGCCACTACCATCTGTATATCCTGAAGAACAGTCGAAGGTTTAAATGTTGTTTTACCAAATTTCGAAAAACGAGTGAAGAAAGAACCTATCTGCCAGGAGGGGACATCGTGGGGGTGCAGCATCCAATCGTGTCAGGCCTCTGCATCCCCTGCTCAGAAACCTTCACCGCCTGGCTCATGGTGATGCTGGCAGCTCAGCAGCCATGGAGAAGGTGCGTCTCCAGGGCTCGCACACAAGCTGGAGAGGTCCACGGAGGAGGCGGGACACAGCCTGGCAAGCTCTGGGTGCCTTCTGCACTCAGCTCTGAGCAGGCTCTGGCCTCTGGGCCCCGTTGCGGTGAAGGGATGGCCGATACATACCCAGGGCTGAGGGGCCTGCAGAGCTGGTGCCCAGGCAGGGTGAGCTCTGGAGGAGAAAGCTTCCACAGTCCCCAACAGTCTCCGCATGGTGGCCCATCCAGTGCCAAACACCTGCCACCCACAGCGAGAAGTCCCAGCCGCTAGAAAGTTCAGAAGGAGTCAGGCTCTTTGCCCTTGGGCCAGGTTTCTCCAGGGGTGGGGGTTTTTTGGGGCCCCCAGCCCATCCCTTGACCCGCCCGCCCTTGCTCTGTGACACGTACAATGGAATGTCAAGACCCAGGCTGAGCCATCCAGTGTCGAGTTCATGCTAGACCTCGAGAAGTGTTAGAAGCTAGGGAGAAGCTCTCTCACTTTCACTCTCTTTTCTCAGATCAGGCAGGCAGCACATCTCACCCCAAAGCTATGGACACCACACATCCTTCCCAGGCTATCTTTTTCCATTCTGCCTGTTTTCCCTTTCCATTCTGCCCCTCTTGTCCCCAGCCCCCCATTTACGGCTTCGGGTGTCATCGCTGCTTCAGCAGGCAGCATGTCTGACCCCGAAGCTATGGACACCACACCTCCTTCCCACGCTATCTTTTTCCATTCTGCCCCAGTTTTCCCTTTCCATTCTGCCCTGCTTTTCCCCAGCCCTCCATTTATGGCTTCGCATGTCATCAATGCTTCAGCAGGCAGCACCTCTGACCCCGAAGCTATGGACACCACACCTCCTTCCCAGGCTGTCATCTTCCATCCTGTTCCTGTTTTCCCCAGCCCCCCATTTACAGCTTAGGCCGGTATCGGTGCTTCAGCAGGCAGCAGCTCTGACAACAAAGCTACGGACATCACACCTCCTTCCCAGGCTGTCATTTTCCAGTCTGCCCTGTCTCCAAGTAGAACCACTACTCATTTCACACCGCTGTTCCAAGTTCTGGGAACACACCACCCAGTGGTAGCAATGCCTCAGGCCATGCCTTGACTCATTTACCTGCAACATCGGCCAACAGATAGACCAACACTTCAAAGTTATGACAGAAAGTTGGGTAAGTTATACGCTTGGAATTTCATTTATTATTATTAACAAGCACAACTGTACTGCTTAGACTATAACAAGTACTATTCTAAGGGCTTACCAAATATTAACTCACTTATTCCTCATAATGGCAACCTATAGGTAGGGAATATTCACAATAGTCACTTTTTTGGGGAAAACTGAGGCCCAGAGATGTTGAATAGCTTGCCTAATGCCACACAGTAAGTAGGCGGCAAAAACCCAGGATTAAAACCAGACCATCTAGACTTTCATCACTTTGCTGTGTCACCTTATTATAAGTTGTGGTTAAGGAAGGGACTAAATTGACAAGACTCTAAACTAAAAGGAGAAGGGAGAAATGAGAAAATGAGTGATCCTAGAAACTAGAGAAGAGTTAGGCTCAGAAATTTCTGGTGATGAGACCCGGAAGAACAAGAACTTGGTTGGAATATTAACTTGGGGTAGTATCTGAATCCATTGAGAAATTGTTTTGTTTTCTGTAAAATTCAGAAAGGCCAGTTGGATGAAGATTAATGAAGAAAAAAGTAGAAAGGAAAAGAAAAAGGTGCCTTAAGTGAGACATAACTGCTTCCCTCTAAGTACTAGGGGTTGGGTCCTGTGTGAAAGGATGGAGCTTTCTCTACCAGGTTTGTCACCAGGATGAACAAGGAGAAACATGGCAACCATTGTACTGGTTTTGATGATCTCTCAAAACCAAGGCTTCAGTTTCCAAGAACAACCTATGGTAGCATAACTACTGTGTGTCACACATGCCACTAAGTGTGTTTCCAGTCACACATTTTAATTGGAGAAACAGTTCCTATGAGGTACGCATTAATTCCTATGGCTGCTGTAACAAATTACTACAAATGTGCTTGCTGCAAACAAAACACACTTATTTTCTTATGGTTCTGGAAGACAGACGTCCAAAACCAGTTTCCCTGGGCTGAAACCAGCAGTTGACAGGGCCATCCATCCTCCTTCTAGAGGCTCTAAGCGAGAATCTGTTTCCTTGCCAGCATTCCTTGACTTCTGGCCACATCAATCCAACCCCAACTTCATCATCACATTCTCTTTGGAGTAAAACTTCCCTCTGCCTCTCTCTTACGAGAACACCAGTGGTTATATTTGGGCCTGTCCAGGTAGTCCAGGAGAATCTCCCCATCTCAGAACCTTTACTTTCATCCCATTGGCAAAGTCCCTTCTGCCAGTTAAGGTGACATTCACAGGTTCTGGAGAGTAGAATGTGGACATTTGGGGGCAATGGTATTATTCAGTCTACTACAAGGTAGATACTATTATCTTTCTCAGATGTACAAAATGACGTTTAGGGAAGTAGTCTGTCTCAGGTCTACAATTTCCAGAGTAGAGACTTACATTCTGCCACTGACACTTTAGGACACACCCTAAACAACTTTAATCTGTGTGCTTAACTACTGCATAATCCTTGGTTAAGAGTCACACTTAGGTATCAAGACCCAATTGAATAGAACACAAGTACTGTCTCCTCTTTCACTA
>NW_021703785.1:34758348-34759498 GCF_005190385.1 Monodon monoceros
TAGCTCAATGGAAATGGCATCATTTGTGAAGGTTAAGGGTGAAGGCATAAATGTTTCTTGACACCTATCACTTTACAGTGTTTTCAGGAACTAACTGACTCATGTATTCCTCTTCCAAATTTTCCTGAGGACCTCCTACCAGCCAGATGCCTTCCATCAGGTGTTGGAAAGCATTTTCTGGATTTTAAATATCTTAGGCTCTGTGGGACACATATAGTTTATGTAACTTCTCCTCCTCTTTCTTCTTCCACAAACTTTCTGAATGTGAGAACAATTATTAGCTCACAGTCACACAGTTCCAGACTGAGAGCCTGATTTGATTTGTGGCCAGTATTTGCTGATCCCTGCTCTGCGTCCTCACTGAGGAGGGGGACGATGTTTGAGTAATCACTTCTTTGAATCAACTGTTAATCTTCTGGGGCTTATCCTTATTCTCCTGCAGTCCCTAATGAACATGGCATCCAGAGAGATCCTGTTAAAACATAAGTCAGATCATATCACTCAAGTCTCTTCAATGGCTTCTTCACAGTAAAAGCAAAGTCCTCAAAGTGCCTCCACAGCCCTAGAAATCTGGGCCTCTGTTTCCTCTCTGACTGTTTCCTTCTCCTCTCCACTTTGCTCCCTCTGTTTTCCACACACTGACATCCCTTCTGCTCCTTGGATACTCCAAACCCACTCTTGCCTCATTGCCTTTCCATCTGACTGTTCCCTCTGCTTGTACTACTCACTTCCCAGATATGCACCTTGCTTCCTCTCACAAACTTAGGTTCCCTCTTAAAATTTATCTTCCCCAGAAAGCCCTCAGTGATCACTTAGTTTCAGATCACAGCCTCTTCCTACCAGGTAACAATCTCCATCTCCCTTCCCTGCTTGCTGTTTTTCTCCAGCACTTACCTGATATACTAGTTATTCTACCCATTTATTCAATTTTTATTTATGTATTTATACCTATGATTTTATATTTGCTTCTTTACTTTTGTCTCTCCCCTCAGCTCGAGAGAGGCTATATTCATCTGTGTTAATCACTGCTGTGTTTCCTGAACATGCCTATAAAACATACTGAAGAAGGGTGCCTGAAATTTTGTAAGGGATCAATCAATTTTCTTGGCTGAATGAAGAAATATGTTCATAAATTAATGAACAAATCTCT
>NW_021703785.1:34759508-34771335 GCF_005190385.1 Monodon monoceros
CACAGGAAACTGTGCAACATCTCTGTAACTATGTTTTCTTAGAGTTGCCTCCATTTGACAGATGATAAGATGGCTGAGCACAGAAGTAGATGTTTTGACCAGAGGTTCCAGAGTAGATGGAACTGAACCACAACTTTCCTTCTTTCCTGAAGCTCACTTAGCCAAAACATAGGCTTCTGAATATTAAGCTGTAAAGCATATTATCAGTATGCTTTAAAAGAAGTGGTTCTTCTAGGATTTCTAATTAATAGCAGGA
This sequence comes from Monodon monoceros, assembly GCF_005190385.1. Taxonomy (NCBI): domain Eukaryota; kingdom Metazoa; phylum Chordata; class Mammalia; order Artiodactyla; family Monodontidae; genus Monodon; species Monodon monoceros. The sequence goes on from NW_021703785.1 coordinate 34,759,765, forward strand.
GGTTTTGAAATTCTTAAAAGATCATCTAATTTTGTGAGATTTACAGCTCTATTTTCCTGTCAAGCAAGTTGTATTAGTGCCAGACAATCATCTGAGCTTCTGGATGCTTCTCTGAACCTCTTGAATTTTTCTTCTTGCTATCTGAAATTCATGCCAGATAAGCCTTTTTCTAGAGAGTATGTACAGACCTGTCTGTTTTCATAGAAGAAAGCAATGCAGTGAGTCAGGATGGGGGTTAAGCCCTCATTCTCAGAGTGGTATTGAGCTCCTGGTGAAATACAATCATCATTTCCGCAGAATAGAAAAGCAATTATCTCAAGTTTTTAATGCCATTAACTATTTATACATTTACGTATAATACATATATTTATTGTACCTACGAGTTGTGTTCTCCTTGGGAAGTACAAAGCTATTTGAGACATAGGTTGTTCACAGTATTTGTTTTCCCACAAATACTGTGACCCTTTGAGCAGGAAGGTCTATATTTTACTAACATCTAGAACAAGCAGCTAACACGGTGTCTAAGATGTAGTCAATAAATATGAAATAGATAAATGAACACATATTTAAGGAAGGGCCAGGACATGAACAAATAGAAAATTTTTGTTTTTAGGTCACAAAGCCACAACAGACATAAAAATGATACAGACAACAAGTACTACGGTCATTCAAAGAAGGCATAGAAGTAATACAACAAGGATCTCCTCTATGGCACAGGGAACTATACTCAATATTTTGTAATAACTTATAAGGGAAAAGAATCTGAAAACGGAATCACTGTGCTATACACCTGAAACTGACACGACATTGTAAATCAACTATACTTCAATTAAAAAACAAACAAACAGGCAACAACAAAAAAAACCCAAAGAGGTCATAGAAGTTCTTATGAGATTCCAGAAGAGAAGAGAAGCCAAATGAGGGTGGGAGAGAAGGCTTTTCAATCAGTTCAGAGGAAAAGTCACAGAGGAACTAGTGTTTGATCTGAATTTGAGATTAAGATTAAGATGAATTAATCTTAATTAATTAAGATTGCAACATAGGGATATTACAGATGAACGTAATCACATAAACTTACTATACTGAAACTTGCAGAGGTTATGAGTGTTGTTCAAGATCCCAAAGCAAATGCATTGTGGAATCAGAATTTTAAGTGAGGCCTAATGAACTAAAAACAAACGAACACAGAAACAAGCCCTTCCTGTGATACTACGTTGCCCTTGAAGTCGTTTTTCTGGTGGGTTGGTAGAAACTGGTTCCAGTGTTTCTTGCAGGAATGACGAGTTCTGTCCCCCCGCGGCCCCCGAGCCCCGAGTTGATCCTCAAAGTTTCCTTTAGAATGGACTTGCTAAAATGCAGACATGCAAGTATTCATGACGCCTGTGTCCAATCATTTCTCCTGCCATTACCTACTTCACTTCTGGATTATATGAACAATTCACTGTCTTCATTTATGCTTTTCCCTCCTCCAAGTATATCTTTCTCCCTATGGGACACCTGGGAAACCCACTTCATTTTTCAAAACTCAATTTACATATTATGTCTTTTGTGCAGTCTTCTTTTTAGTGTTGTGATCACACGCTCCTTTTGCTACCCTTGCACTTCTGCATGCCTGATTGTTGCACTCGCTACACTGTATTGTGATTGTATTTTTTACATATCTCTGTGTTCTCCTGGGCAACATTCCTTGGGGCCAGGGACTACCTTTTTTCATCTATTGATGTTGCCTTAGCATGTTACTTGTTGTGAAGTAGTTAGTAATAAACATGAGATTTGATTAAATTAAAAATTGTTATGTATATATTACTTATTCTCACTTTACAGATATAACAGGAAAAAGTATTAATGTTGGTGCTGAAAGTTCACTTCTAGTAAATGGTGGTGGTACTTGACTCTACTTATAATATTTTCCCACTATTTTATATCTTTCTACCTGATAGCTCTTCTTTATTTCCATCTATGTTTCTTTATTACTAAACCAAGAAAAACAGGTATGAGGGTAGGGCTAGGCCATAAGTGGCTGGCATAGTAAAGAAATTGTGCGGGGTTTTCATGAGAAAATCCTGAAGCATATGGGTCTGCATGTTCCCTTTGAGGTATGTGGAGGGGTCTGTTTCTGATTCCTTTTACATTGTCAATGTGGATGATCATTTTTTACTGCTGGGGGAGGTGGTGGTGGAGAGTGAGAGAATGTTCCTTTCCTGCTTCTGATGTTTCAGTCCTGTCAAGAGAGCTCTTAGGGTCAGTTCAGCCCTGCTTCTTTATTGACTCTGCCCCAGGGTGATCAAGTGACTTATATAGAAATCTTGAAATGAATTAAGTGAGCATGCTTGCCTTGACTAATTCTGTCCTCTCCCTTGAGAGTGTGAGTGAGTGTCTTCTGTTTCTCTCATTCTGTGTATTGCTAGTTAGTAAATCTGCCCAATTCTGGGGTTCCATTATGTGATCATCTTATTGGAACTGGATTCTCAAGCCAGGGCTATCAACAGGAATATTCGGCCCTCCATTTTTTCGCTTTTATCTTATTTCCTAATTTATTCCAAACCAAATGGAATTAAGGCATTGTACTTCCTGGAAGGTAATTAAAAGACCCTAACACTTGGTGCATTATCTGGGAACACTGAGAAATAAAGAGAAAGGAGCAGACATTTTAGAGAGCAAAATGTCCATGTGGAAGATATTTTGTTACTGTCAAGGAAGGTAGTCTAGTGCCTTGGTTCTTAATGTATGGTGGGATGTTTGAAAATATTTAGGTTTGTACAGTAAACTGCTGAAGCCTAGAAAAGGTTTAATGCATGCTGTGTAAGTGTCCCGTGCTTGCTGGGAGACTAATAAACTTGGAGGCTTAACACAATAGAAATGTACTATCTCAGAGTTGAAGAGACCAGAAGTGTGATATCAAGGTGTCAGCAAGGCTGCTCTCCCTACAGATGCCCTAGGGGAGATTCTATCCCTTGCCTCTTTCAACTTCTGGTGGTTGCCATCTTCCTTGGCTTGAAGCCACATCACTCAGTTCTTGTCTCTGTCTTCACATCACCCCCTTTCTTTGTCTGTATCTTCTCTTTTGTCTGTCTCAAATGTCCCTCTGTCCTTCTTGTATAATAAGGACAATTCTCATTCTATTTAGGACCCATCCAGATAATATAGGATGGAAATCCCATCTCAAGATCCTTAATGACATTTGCAAAACTTTTTTTCAAATGAGGTAACAGTCAAGGATTAGGACATGGATATATCATTTGGGGGGCCACCATCCAACCCACTATACCAGCCGTAAGATACTTTGATTTTGGCTGATGGCTGCAGCTTATGGTGTGGGAGAGTAGCTGTTTCTTTCGAGTCACTTAAGTAAAGTTCTGACATAAAGAAAAAGGGCGTTAGGGAGTTGCAGGTGACTGAGCAATACCTGGAGCAGAATGAATAAGGCACCTGGAGGGTCTTTAGTATACAGAGACCTTTACCTGGCACTTGACTTGAAAGTGTGCAGGAGTTTACAGGGCAGGAAAGTCTCAGGCAGCCGTCCACCTTGCCTTACTCTTCAGGTACAATTTTTCCCAAGCAGGCTTGACTGAGACAAAGACTCAATTGTAAGGAAAACATGTTTTGTAGAACTTGTTGGCATTGACACATATGGTCTGCCATAGGCTGAAGTGACTCCCTTTACATGTGGACCCAAGCTGACACTGGTTTTGTCAATTATGTTGGAGAAAGAAATGTTCTCTTAAAGGCAGCCGCCTTTGGTCTATGCAGTTCCATAGCAGGAGGCAGTGAAATTGGCCATGGCTGCCTAGGACTGTCAAATCTATGCATCACAACTGGAGGTGTAATGTCACTTCACAGAACCCGTAATCAGTTCAGTACTGCAGTGTGAACCACAAGGTCATCAAAGAGGAAGGATAATTCAAGAGTCCATGTGTGACAGATGCTCAGGGCTGTGCACTGCACATGGAAAATTCATAGTGACAAATCAACGTCAGGCTTCAAAGATTCCTCCTGGTTCGAAGTTTGCAGGTCAGAAATTTCAAATAAATGGCATAGACTAATGGACATCCTAGTGAGGCTAAAACGAAAGAGACTTTATCTTTCCCTCAAATGTCATTGAGTTTCTGCTTTGTTCTTTGGTCAAATTCTATACTGGATTCTGGGAACAAAAATGTGCCTAGTTTCTGTCTTCTAGGAGTGGGGGATTGATTGGCTTGCTTTTGAGATTGTTTTTAAATTTTGGGGATAGTGCTGTAAAATCAAATTGTATCTTAGTAAGAAGTCCAAGCTACAGATACTGAAGGAGGCCTCAGTCCCATTCAGGCAATGAAAGCCCTGTCACTGAGAATGAACCAAATGTACATTTGGGAGGATGGTTTATGGACATTTAGGACTGGATTTTTAACCCACAGTAACAAGGAAACTTGATTTCAAAATTGGGCTTTAATACTTTGGGACCTTAATTCATAAGAGCGTTTAATGTGTGCCCTTTTAATTTCTCTGTGAAGAATTTGATACTGGCACAGGTGTACTTTCAAATTTGCAACATTTCTATGATTTCTGAATTGTATTACTGGATGCTTTTATGTATTTAATCTTAGTTTGTCACCTAACCTCATGAACTTTCTATGGTTAGCTGTGCTGTGGATGGCTGGTAGAAAAAAAAGTTGTTTCTGATCGTTGGATATGAGTAGCCCTGGAGTTAAGTTAAGGCAATTTCTCACCCATATCAGAGACATCTGCGATGAAACTCTAAGGCGTCCACCAGCAGTTCCCGGAGACCACTCAAATGAGTAGCCCCATAACAGTGTGAGCAGGACTGTCCTGATAAAGGTCTTTTCTTTTTCCTGAAGGGAGAGCCACATTCCATTAATTACAGGCTTAAAGGCATAGTGGAGTGGGTGAAGAGATTGAAAAAAACAGGGAAGCATTAGTGACAATTTCCCTTCTAGTTCCTAATGGTACCAGCATGTGAAGGGAATTTGAGTAGTATAACTTTTAACCTCCCTGCTCTTATATTCACTGACACTGGCTAGGTGAGGTGACCTACTTGACTGGCAAAGTTGGGAAGAATAACTGGCCATGCTTTGCTAAGCTCTTCTTTCCTTCATCTTGGGAGTGAGTCTGGTGATAGAGAGACAAAAGTTCTCTGCTCCACTGTGGACATGCCCCTTTCACATGGGTTTGCCTGGAACCAACTTGCTGCAATAAAGTGGGTAAGTAAGTCTGGATAATTCTAGAATTCAGTTGACAGACTCACTTGGGTGTCTCATGAAGCCCCACTTTCCAACATGGGCTCTAACAGTAAAAAGTGACATAATGTGTGGGCTCCGGTGCAAAATGAAAATATAGTGCCTCTTGTTCAAACTGCAAAGAAAAGGTGTTGTTGAAAGTATTTGCACTGGGGTGCATAGAGTCCTCCCCAAATTCATGTTCACCTGGAACCTGTGAATGTGCACACGTAAATTCTTTTTTCAGATAGAATCAAGATAAGATGACATCATACTAGATTAGGGTGAGCCCTAAATGGGTTCTATGGGTTGTTCTCTCTTCTCTTTTTCATATATGTCATCTTTTTTCAGCAGAAGTGTTTGACTAATATTGGGAAGTAACTCGAGTAAGAAAGGATATGATAAGATTCCTTGGACATTCTTGTTTCTTAAAAAACAACTGCTTTCTTTCTGTGTTAGAAGTAAGTTCAGATTCAGATGGAAAGCATGGCCTCCCGGACCTCTTAACACCTTCACTTAGTCTTGGATGTGACCAGTAGCACAGAATTCTGGTGGAACTCAGTAAGACTCCAAATGGGTACCAAATAAGCATGTCATGGAAAGCACACCATAAGCAGGGTGAAAACTAGATGTGAATGGGGCAGCAGGAATGGTAGCAGACACACATATTGCACATGCCTCCTCTGCTCATGCATATATTTTATTGTCCCATAAAGTTTACTTACAAAACGTAAGTTCAAAGATAAAATCACTAAGAATTTCAAGACAGCAACAGCAGAGCATAAAACCAAGCAAGCGTGGGGCCCTTCTGAGCATGGTTCATGCAGGACTTGATCAACTGGTAAAAGAGCCAAGGCTCTGAGATACCCACACCATGTCAGTGACAGAAGTCCAAGCTACAGATATTGAAGCAGCCCTCAATGCCACTCAGGCACTGAAAGGCCTGGCACTGAAAATGAACCAAAATGTAAATTTAGGAGGATAATTTATGGACTTTTAGGACTTTGGATTTTTAACCCACAATAACAAGAAAACTTCATTTCAAAAGAAAGTGTGAGGTCTTCAAGTTTGCTTTGGTTGTTGAGGGTCCTTTGTGGTTACATATCAATTTTGAAGTCATTTCTTCTATTTCTGCCAAAATAGGGGATTTTGATAGGCATTTCATTAAATCTGTAGGTAGCTTTGTGTAATATGGACATCTTAACAATAGTTCATGAACGTGGGATGTCTTTCCATTTATTTATGTTTTCCTTAATTTCTTTCAATAATGCTGTAGTTTTCAGTGTACAAGTCTTTCATGTCTTTGGTTAATCTTATTCCTAAGTATTTTATTCTTTTTGATGCTATTGTAAATGGAATTGTTCTCCTAATTTCTTTTTTGGATTTTTCATTGTTAATGTGCAGAAATGCAAGTGATGCGTATATGTTGATTTCATATTCTGCAAACAAACTTTGATAAGCTGTTTTATTAGTTCTAATAAATTTTTTGTGAAATGTTTAGCATTTTCTACATCTTTTTCAATACTTTCCCTTTCAGCCTAAGTGTATCCTTAAATCTAGGGAACATTTTGACCTCCATCTTAGGCTTTCATCTTAATTCTCAACTTCTTCAGAGTTTTAGCTGGTCAGTGTTCTCCTTATTGTTTGCCACTTTGGAGAATACAACAAAATGTTGCACTCAAGGTGAGAACTCTTTTCTCTTCCACCTCTGAACCTGAATATCACTTATTACTTACTTCATTCTCTTAGAACTTAGCATTCGAAGTTTAAATGGTGATCTTTCTTAAAGGAAGTCAATATGCTCACTGAATTCAAGACCTCTGGAGGGTTGTGTCAACTGTGTAGGAATCATATTAACTTGTTGGCTGTTAGCCCCCCTGGAAACATTTCTAAAGTGGTGTTTGAGCTTGATATTCAGGTTTATTGGACACCGCATTAAAGAGTTTAACAGAGTAAGAGTAGGCTGGTCTTTCCTAAAGCAGACTTTATCCAAGGGTGACCTTGTAGCCACCTGCATCAGGCTCATCCTCGTTGAGTCATTGAGTGCCCTCAACCCCCCTAAACTGTAAACTCCTTATAGACAAGAATTATGTTTTATAGCTCTTGTTCCCCTTCCCTATACCTAAACATGCCTGGAATAGAAGGTGCCTCTATGAACAGGTGTTGCTTTATTTTAAACTACATTTAGTACATGTATATGTTCATTTCCCTCTGGGAAAGGAGGCTACATTCCACAGGATTCAAATATCAAGCCTATAAACTTCCTTGAACCCATAGATATATAAATAATTGCATAACTATCCTCCCTCTATACAATTCTAAGATGATCATATCAAAGTATGGTCATTAATTTTTTTTTTGTTTTTGCAGTACGCGGGTCTCTCACTGTTGTTGCCTCTCCCGTTGCGGAGCACAGGCTCCGGACGTACAGGCTCAGCGGCCATGACTCACGGGCCCAGCTGCTCCGCGGCATGTGGGATCTTCCGGGACCAGGGCACGAACCCGTGTCCCCTGCATCGGCAGGCGGACTCTCAACTACAGCGCCACCAGGGAAGCCCCCATTAATTGTTTTTAATTGCAAACAGATAATAAGCAAAGTGAAAGGAACTTCTTCCACCAAAGTTAAGGCCAAAGTTCAAAAAGTCATATTAATATGGGATTTGTTACTATTCTAAATAGTAAAGAACACTGACAAGAAATATTACAGTGCTGGTTGTTATTATCATCTTTTCATTTTCCATTACAGTTGTTTATATTATCTTCATGGGATATCACTGAAGTTATCAATGTTTCTTAATAGTCAAATTAAAAAACAAAATCCCTTGAAATGCCAATACAAAGAAAAATGAGTCAGAACATGAAAAAATGTTTTAGACAAGTTGACAACATATATTCTTTGCTCATTTCTCTTTCTGAGAGAAGTTCCATCTTATTCACACCCACATGTACAATAGACTGAATAAAATACAACCCCATCACTCAATGGTGATAAAAAAAGGAAAGACAAGCTGGTTCCAGAAAATTCCCCTATTTATTCCTAGTATCTGGTTGCATCTGGCAAAAAAGAGCTTTTTGAAATATTCTCTAAATTTTTGTATTTTATTTTATAATAATTTGCTTATTTATCTCAATGTAAATATTAAAAACGCATGAGAAATATTTTAACATTTGGCATTTGACTATTTCTATCTATTTCCTTAATGTTTCCTTTGCGTCCTATGATGACCTTTTGGGATAGACAGCACATACCACTCTCATACTCCCCAGAGTCTACAGCCCCATACACATGCAAAATAGCTTGTGGGGATGTGTTAACATACACTTGGTTGAGGCAGGAAGGCTGTAGAGTACATAGTTTTTACACCTCAACATTTTAAGTGTTTTTGGAAAGTAACCCTAGTTTGAGCGCAAGTTCCATCGATTTATCAAATGCATTTCAGGTATACCTAGGTATGTCCAGTAAAATGGTAAGGCTATATTACTGGGAGACTATTTACATGTGCAAGTGAAAAGACATCGTGAAAGAATATATTATAACCAAGAGTCAGATATAATACGTCAATCAAATAGAATGTAGATCCCAGAAACATATCCACACATATAAGGACAATTGATTATTCAACAGAGTTGCAAAGCCAATTTCGAGGAGAAAGGATAGTCTTCTTGACAAATGGTGCTGGAAGCATATAGCACACGGATATTGTGCAGAGATAGCCATATGCAAAAGTATGACCTTTGATCCCTGCTTCATACCATATAAAGAATTAACTAAATGTAGATGAAAACATAAATCTCTAAAACGTGGACAAAATCTTTTTGACCTTGGGTTAAGCAAAGATTTCCTAGAGATGACACCAAAAACAAGATCCATTAAAGAAAAAAAGTGATAAATTGGGTTTCATCTTTGGAAGCCATTATTAATAAAAGAAAAGCCACAGGATGGAAGAAAATATTTACAAATTATATACCTGAAAAAACTTGTGTCTCTAACACGTATAGAACTCTCAAAACTCAGTAATTAGAATTTTTTTTAAAATTAACAATATGGGTAAAAATATTTTAAAAGAGATCCTGCCAAGGAGGTGTACGGATGCAAATAAGCACATGAAGTTGCTCAATGTAATCAATTATTAGCTAAATGAAAATGAAAGCCCCAGGAGATATCACTACACACGTATTGAATGGCTAAAATTAGAAAGGTCCAACCACACCAAGTATTGGTGAGGCAGTGTAGGAAGTGCAAGTCTTTTACACTGCTAGTGGGAAGGAAAATGGTGCAGTCACTTCAGTCAACAGTTTGGCTGTTTCCTTATAAGTCGAACATACACCTGCGGTATGATCCAGGCTTTCTGCACCTAGATATTTATGCAAGAAAAATGAAAGCATATGTTCATACAAAGACTTGTACATGGATCATCACAGCATCTTTATTTTTAATAGACAGAATTGTAACATCCTCGAGCACCCATCAACAGGCGAATGAATAAACCTACTGTGGTATACTCATACAGTGAAACACTACTCAGCAAAGCAAAGTGGTCAACTATTGATACCCACAAAAATATGAATTACTCTCAAAATAATTACATTGTGAGAAAGAAGCCAGATAAAAGAGTCCTCACTGTGTGAATCCATTTATATAAATTTCTAGAAAAATGCAAACACATCTCTAACGATAGAAAGCATATCAGTGGTCACTTGGGGATGTGGAGGGGTGGAATGTGAGGGAAAAAAGGGGCTTTATGAATGAGGCATAAAAACACTTGCAAGTGAGGATATTTTCCTTTTCTTGATTGTGTTGGCAGGTCCATGGGTATATGCATATTTCAGAACTTAAATTGTGTTCTTTAAGGATGTGCAGTGTACTGTGTGTCCGTTCTATTTAACAGAGCCATTAAAAAAAGCCTAAGAACAGATGTTTGTCTCAACAAATAAATGTAGCAAAGAACAGAACAGTCAAGTACAGTATGATCTCTGTCAGTTGAATTTTCCTATAGTTTATTTCCCTCAAAAAATATATCCGAGTCCTTAAAAGAGATGGGACTCTTAATAAAAGATTTTAAAATACCCGGCAAAGCCATCAGCAGGGTGAGCTCCAGCTACTTTTCAATTGTGGGACACTAGGTGCACGGTGCAGACATGCTAGGATGTTTGTTCTTCCTGCCCAATATTTTAGAGAGGATATTAAACACCCTCATTAAATGCCTGCAAGTGATGGCCAGAGTGGAGTTTGGAGAATGATGTCTGTGATCTTTAGTATGGTTGTGCCTTTGTAAAGAGTCTCACTCAGAATTTCCAGGGTAATTTTGGAGTCAACTTTTTTTTGTTTTTTGGATGATATATATTGTTTAACTCACCTCAAGAATATATCCACGTAGACTTGAAGTTAGGGACCAGCTGGTGTAAATTTGTGTGGTTATCTCCTGACCTAACCTTTTAGCTTCTTTTTGTTCCTTGATTGTAGTTAAGCTTCATCTTGCCTCAGGGCCTTTGTATTTGCTGTTCCCATGTTTGGAAATATTATTTCCAGAAAAATTGTCCATAAATTATTCCTTTCTATTCTTTGGCACTCATCTCTTAAAGATATTTTTTTCCTTCATTGTCCTACCAGCCTAACTTAGTCCCAATTTATCAGATTACCTTACTTCTTTCACAGAATAATAATAAAAACAAATATTATCTTTGGTGTCTCTTTGTATTTAGATCAACTTCTTCCCAAAGAACACAAGCCCCACAGTGACAGAGGTTGTTACCTTTCTTATCCCTTATTCTGGGTCTTAGAACTGTGTCTGGCATGTAGTAAGCACTCGAGATCTGTTGACTGTGTGAAGAATATGTGAGTAGATGAACAGATTTGGAGTTATTTGAGGTCGCTCTTAATGATGGCTGGTGTTGGTGATTAAATTAAAATTGTAGATTTCAGAGTTGGAAGTGATCTTGCTGAGTCTCACAGCTATGGCAAATCTCTCCCTACTGCAGCATCCCTGACAGATGATCAAGTCTGAGCTTGAATAACTGTATATGAAAGACCCTAACCAGGGCAACCTTGTAGCTTTCTTCAAGCAGATCAGAACCTTCCATAGGAGTTTGCTCCCTACTATTCAGCTGTAATTAGGAGAAAACGGTTTGATTTACCCAGAAGCATCTTCTCTCAGTCTCCTTGTTCTAGTTCCTAGAGAATAGACAGGACAGAGTTTCCTCTAAATTACATCCTTTTGGGTTTGCATTCCTGCTTGTAACAAAATAAGCACCATGCTATGGCAAAATTCCCCTTGTCTGCCACTTGTTACTACATTCCTTGTTAGTGTTTAGAAATAATTTGTCTTAATGTTCCACATTATAATTGATGGAGTACAGA
>NW_021703785.1:34771435-34777768 GCF_005190385.1 Monodon monoceros
CCCTGTCTTGATTACTGCACCTTCATAATAAGTCTTCAAGCTGGGTAGTGTTATTCCTTCAACTGTGTCCTTCAATGACGTGATAGCTATTCTGGATCTCTTGTCTCTTCATATGGACTTTAGAATCAGTTTGCCAATATCCATAAAATAAGTTGCTAGGATTTTTATTGGGATCGCACTGAATTTCTATAGATTAACTTGGAAAGAACTGACATTTTGATAATACCGAGTCTTCCTATTCATGAACATGCAATATCTCTCCATTTATTTAGTTATTCTTTGACTTCATTCATCACAGTTTTGTAGTTTTCCTCTTATAGAGGTTGTACATATTTTATTAGATTTATACAGAAGTATTACAGTTTTGACAATGCTAATGTAAATAGTGTCGGGTTTTTTTTAAAGCTATTCCACTTGTTCATTATTGGTATATAGGAAAGCAATTGCCTTTTGTATATTAACCTTGGATCCTGCACCCTTGCTATAATCACTTATTAGTTACAGGAGTTTTGGGTCAACTCTTTAAGATTTTCTACATAGATGATCATGTCACCTGTGAACAAAGACAGGTTTATGTCTTCGTTCTCAATCTATACACCTTTTATTTCCTTTTCTTGCCTTATTGCATTAGCAAGGACTTGCAGCACAATATTGAAAAGTTATAATAAAGGAGGACATCCTTGCCTTGTGCTTAATCTTAGTGGGAAAGCATTGAGTTTCTCTCCAGTAAGTATGATGTTAGCTATTGGGTTTTTGTAGATCGTATTTATCAACTTAAGAAAGTCCCTCTCTATTCCTAGTTTACTGAGAGTTTTTCTCATGAGTGCACACTGGATTTTGTCAAATGCTTTTTCCGCATGTATTTATGTTTTTCTCCCCTTTATTTGTCTTGGTTGGATTATATTAATCAATTTTCAAATGTTGAACGAGCCTTACGTACCTGACACAAATCCCGTTTGGTCATGGTATATAATTGTGTTTATACTTTTTTGGCTTCGATTCACTAACATTTTGTTGAGACTCTCTGACACAATTTTTATCACATTTCTACTATAAAAGGTTTGGGATTCTAACGAATTTAAGCTATTAATTAGTCTTATCAAATTGTGCTTTTTATTCAAAGATACACCATAGCAGAACCCTGAGGGAATGGATGGTGAATGGTAAGGCCTGAATTAACACTTCTTTTATTCTTTATACCCTGAATCCGTCTCTCAGCAAGTGTTCACGGTTGATGTTTATTTTTTTGGAAATTAGACATAGCTCACTCCATTCATTCATTCAACAGATTCTACAGCAGAAGGGAGGCTCCTAAGGAGGTAGGGTGTATTAGTGGGGCTGCGGGTTATTACAGGGAATGCAAGCAAGGCCTCATAATGGAGACGGTGATATTTGAGAAAAGACCTAAAAAAGTAAGTGGATGAGTACTGTAGATAGTAAAGACAACAGCAATTCAGGTAAAGGGAACAGCAAGTGAAAATGTCTTCCTACTATACTCGTTGAACATCAAGGACTAAAGAGTATAAGGTGTTTGGAAAAGAGTGAGCAAGGAGTAGAGGTGGAGGAGATGAGATCAAATATATAATGTGGAGGGTAATCATGTAGCAACTTTCCAGCATTTTAAGAACTTCAGCTTCAACTATGAGGAAGGGGAAGACACTGAAGTCACATAATTCTTCTGACTTAGATTCTCAAAGGGTTCTCCGGCCACTGTGTTAAGTACACAGTTCAGAGGGATAATAATTAAGATGACAGACAACGAAATCTTAATCCTGAGTGGTAACAGTGGAAAAATCGAGAAACTGTCAAATTCTGGTTCTATCTCAAAGATAGGGCTGACACGTTTTGCTTGTGTATTGGATGTGAAAGGAGAGAGAAAGAAAAACGTCAAAGATGAATCACATTTTGTAAATGAGCACCAGGAAGAATGGAGCAGCACTTTTCTGTTTTGGAAAGTCTACAGGAAAAGCATGAGTGACTATGTGTGTATTTGATTGCAAGCTATATTAAGTTTGGGATGTCTATTAAATGACAAAACAGAGATATTCTGTTAGTAACCAGTCTTGTTAGGTGGACCCAGTCCGTAAATGACAACCATCAACCTACCTAATCTGCTCAGTTTGAAGCCCCATAAAGGATTTGGGGGCATTAGCGTGAAGAGGGCTTCCTTTTGCGTTTGTGTGTTTGTGTGTCATTTGCTTTGACACTGTGGTTAGGCTAAAGTAGCACTATTCTGGGCTTTCATCTTTGGCAACTTTTTTCTCACCAAGCTTTTTTATTGGGTTGACACCAAATGAGTATTTGCCTGATTCTTCATGTCCTGATTCTTTAACTATTTTCCTAGTTTGGACAGCCACAAATTTGGTTAGTATTTGTTAATTTCACCCTTCAACTTGGACACACTTGAAGCGAAGTCCCACCACACTGATGGTAGACTCCATCCGAGCATGCTCAAAAGGGCACAGAAGGTTGTCCACGGGGAGGGTACTATCAGAGGCTGATTGACAGTATCTGTGTTGTAGACCAACTTAAGGGCAAACACATGCGGTTCTTACGCTTTCCTGCTCCTGATAATAGGCAAAGGCAGGCTTCGGATCACAATGTTTGAACCCAGCAGGAATAGTGTTGCATTATATGTGGCATGACTATGATAAGGGGTATATATGTTATCTAGCATGTATCTTCTTTGTTATGCTACACAAATACAAGGCTGTCACTTTCTGAGACATTAAACTTTCTCTGGCTGTGACAGATTAAAAGCAGATGCCAAGTTAGAAACATTTCTGAATTAGGTGATTTGGGTTCCTTGACCAGGTTTAAAAAAACAAAACAAAACTGTTTTTCTTCTTGGTTTCACATTTAAACAATATGAGTTAGTCTAAACTATATGACCAAAAAAATCGAACTAATAAAATAACAGGCTCTTATCATTATTATTTTGATATAATAAATAATAGAGGGATATTGTTTTACTAATAATTACCAGCATTTAGTAACGACAAGCCAAACATTAAGCCTTTAGGAAATTTGTGAACTCCTTCATTTCTTACAATAACTCTGTCAGATTGGTACCCGTATTTATCCCCATTGATGAAGAAACTCAGTTTCAGAGGAAGACACTGAGGCACAGAGGTTAAATGTAACTTGTCTATAACTGCCCTAGCTGCTATGCTAGTCGGCTTCATCAACCACTATCACATTTCTTTAAATGGACTTCAGATTCAGATAAACAATTTTTCCTGGTTGCAAGGAAATCATTTAACAGGCCCACATTGCAATGCTTGAAATGCAAGTCTGAGCCCAAATCTGAGAACCTTAAACCATATGATCACTAAAAATACTGAGTATCAATTCTGAGCCTTATAATACGAGTTTGCATTTAAAATAACAGGCCCTATTAGGAACAAGCGTACAAATGGCATTCTAGGAGGGAATATATCCAACAGGTGTTTTAAATTCCTTTAGGGGCAGTGAAAAAGTATGAAGGCATTTCCTGCAATACTAAATGAGCTGATTTGCTTTTGGTGGGTAAACACTGAACTTTGTTTACAAAACTTAACCTGAAAGTATTTTCTAAGTATCCTGCTATTACTGAAAGTTAGCCTTGTTATCTCCTTTAACAAACAAGAATGGTAAGACACAGTCTCAGTTAGTATAGTATGGATAAATCATTTGCAGTCTTGGGTAAACTTGTACCTTAACAAGTGTCTTCAATTTGGGGAAGACATGAATTCACAATTGCCATTCTCTATGCATATTATTGCCATATAAACTAATTCCAGCAAAAGAAAGCTATAGTTAGGTAGAACCATTCATAAAGTGATGCAGTCACTCAGGAATACTTTATAACCTAAACCGACTGGACAGTCAGTAACCAATGAATTATCCTAATGCTGATTCATCTCAGAGGTCCTTTATTCCAATGACTTTCGCTGCTATCCCTCTCTTTTCCTTTTGGGATTAAGAACTACGCATAAAGTCTTAGTTACTCTAAGGTTCACCTTGTACCTCTCCTGTCATACAACTCGTCACTTTCCCCATCATCTGCCGCCAAATGCCAAAAAGAAATCTGAGTACTATGCGGTCATGGCACAGGTATTTCTAAAGAGAGGAACACCTGTTCAAAGATCACTAATCCGAGAATAAATATATGGGGAAATGAACTGGGGACATGAGTGGAATCAACTGAAACTGCGAGAGGTCAGCAGGGCAGATATGTGGGTCTATATGTGCCTTAAAGAATAATGCTGTCTATGAGAAAATACACTTTAATGCCCCAAACTTTAATCCAATTAATATCTGGGAATATATTTCAAGACCACTTGTATATATGTGTATGTACATAAGGTTAGCATTGTATATTATTTGTGTTATGCTCTCCCTTATATTCATGGGAATATGTTGCCTTTAAACTTTCTTGTTGATTTTGTACATGGATGAAGGTTCACACAGTAAGATAAGTTCAAGGATTTCTTTCTCCAATACCATTGATATGAATTCCTATTACTTAATTTCTTTTTGATAGATTTTCAGATGACAGTCCAAGATAGTTCTGCCAATGGAAATCACAGGACTACCAAATATGGAAAAGACTTTGGAAGACTTACAGTGTGTTTTCATGGTCTGCATCAGAATTCTACAGAAGGTGTTTGGCTGAATTGGCAGTGAAATGAGAATGGAAAGTTAGTGTGTCGGTTACTTTTCAGTGTGATATGCTTTCTTTTCTACTATTCTACTATGTATTAGAAATTACGTAAAAATCAGGAGAAGAGAAATGGTTAAGAAAAAATATAGTGTCATGTTAAAGACATTCGGCACTTACCTAGACTCACAGGTAACATGAGAGAACATGAGAGCTGGCTTGTGAGAGCTAACCTTGTTCCATTTCCCTCAGCGTCTTCATGAAAAGCTTTGAGGCTCAAAGAAGGAAGTGACCCTGCCAGGTGCATACCATGAATCAGTGATGAAAGGGAGACTCCTTGGCTTCTGTAGAGCCATGCCTCTGTGCACACGGTATTAAAGAAGCATTAATTAAATGCCCCTTTACCTAACAACGTGGAGCTTAATCATAGGGTTTGGGCTTCTTGTCTCTTCTTTTCTTTTGCTTTCTCTTTTACATCCTTGGGGGCCTTAGTTTTTAGTTGCTCTCTTGAACTGGATTTACAAGACATTTATTTTCACTAGCCCTTATTTTTTCCGATTGTAGGCTGAATTTTTAAGAAGTTGGGGAAGGATACTGAACTGCCAAAAGTTAACAGATTATTGGCAAAGGTATAAAAATAATTAGAATGCCAATTTCCCTGGGTATTCCCTGTGTACTTTAGGGGTAAAAATAGTATTTGTAAAGTGATTTCAAAATGTGCAAATATTACCTGTGGGATATAACCTATGAGTGAAAAGCACTAACTCTAAAATTAATTTGCCTGGATCTTTTTTCCCCAGCTCAACCACTTATTAGTGGTGGGAGTTCAGGAGTGGTACTTCTTTGTGTTTCACTTCCTCTTTGAAAATCAAGAGCTTAATAACCTCACCCATTTTACAGGGCTGTGGTGTGGAGTTAATACATGTAGAGTGGTTAGGAATCCATGCCACTCTTAAGTCTTTTAAAATCAATCTTGCTATTGTTGTTACTACTATTATTAATTTGTTAGCTGTCCTTGAAAAAGTTTGCCAGCAGTACTCACTTGCTTTTCTTTTTGCTGTATATTCTCTACATCCCACTTAAGCGTTCTACCAATCCTTAAGAGGCTCTTTTCAGATATTTTACACCTCTTTACTTGTTTGTCACAGCAAAAGTAAAAGGAGTGTGGCTCCCCTTGATCAAGCAAACCAGAAGTTTGGTTTTCTCCCATTCATACACATTGGTGAACAGATGTGAAAAAACGACTCCATGGGGCTTTCAGTCTGGAGCCAAACATCCAGGCTCTGTGTTACTTGACACTATTATGCACACATGTTGGTCCCTTAGGACCCAAAAGAATCTCAACTAAGCCCATCATTATTTCAGGAATATGACGAATGCTATTTGTGAAGTAGTTGAATGTAACAGAAATATAAGAAAAGGCAGAGGTGTTTCGTATCACAACTTTTTGAGAAATGCTCAGAGCTCTAAGATGTAGCTGACAATTCCCCCATCAGCTAATCCTTTCAAAGTGACCATAAATACATTTTTTCAGCAATGGCAATAACGCGGTGACTACACTCCTCAATTCCTCACAGTGTCAGCATTAAATACATTAAAAGGGTAAGTTAAAATATCTGTCTGATTGCTTCTGACATAACCCCGAGATCTCTTTTATTTCTGTACTCCATCAATTATAATGTGGAACATTA
>NW_021703785.1:34777868-34779673 GCF_005190385.1 Monodon monoceros
ACTGAATTTACCATTTAATTTCCACTAATGCACTGTAAAAACAATACATTACTCAAATTGGATTGGAAGGTATGAAAATGTTTACCCCAAAACTAGAAAGGCCAGATAAATCATAAGAAACATTTGACTGTGAGTGTTAGAAAGCTACTGAGGTAGCCATGACCTAGAAAAGTAAAATAGAGAAAGAAAGTCACTGAAGTGAGAACAATATTCTGCACATGCGTTTCTAGCCCAGTCATTTAGAAACTACTGATGAAGAGCAAAAGTCTGAGAAACCAGATGTGGCTCCTAAGAGGTAGAAAAGCCAGTAGATCTTAGGACAATGTCATAGGATTAAGGAAACCAGAGTTGGAATTGAGAAATAACAAGGCAGCTAGAATTTTAAGGACCGAAATCACAGAGAGAGTAAAGGTTCAGAGAATGGAGCTGGATTCAGCAACAGTGTTCCCTTGCAGTATTTTCCATGTATAATAGGTAGACAAGATGCTAAGAAGTCAAACAAAAGCTAACTGAAGTCAAAGCAAACACTTAGTTGGCTCATAATGCTGAAGAGACAAAATTGGGGTTCAGAACCTATGAAAGATTTGTGGCCCAATGGAAAACTAATGATATGAATTAGGACATTGGAAGTCTCTACACATGTGTGTATGTGTGTGTGCGTGTGTGTCTGTGTGTTAGGAAGGTTGATGCAACATCTACATTGAACCTTATAAAGAAGGAAAATGAATATGAAGTTGGTCCAGTGACTGAGGTGATCTTCCCCTCTGCTCCCTACCTAAGAATAGGAAATTCTCTCCTCAAGAAAATACAGTTGACCCTTGAACAATGTAGGGGTTAGAGACGCTGACCCCCTGTGCAGTCAAAACTCCACATATAACTTTATGGTCGGCCCTTCTTTTCTGTGGTTCTGAATCTGAGGATTCAACCAACCACAGATCATGTAGTACTGTATTACTTATTGAAAAAACATCCATGTATAAGTGGATCTGTGCAGTTCAAACCCAGGTTGTTCAAAGGGCAACTGTAATGTCATTCAGATTCTCTACAACTTGTCATATCCCAAGTCTGGTATTCACTTAAGAATCACCAAGAAAAGGAGAATTAGAATAAAAGACAAAACAGAATCAGAATCATAGATGACCTAAACATTAAAGTTCATACATATTTTGGTAAATATTATCAAGTTCAAGAAAATAGATGACAAGGTGGAGAATTTAACTTGACAACTAGAAACCATAAACTGATTGAAGTTGAACTGATAGAATTAAAAATTATATGGAATTTAAAACCCGGTAGTGGATTGGACACAGGTAAAGAGAGGTAAGTGGACTGGAAGATAGAGTAGTAACAATATTAAGACTAAAGCACGGGAAACAAAAAGAATAAAAAGTACACAAAAGCGCATTTGAGACATATGGGCCACAGTAAACATTTTTATCATATGTGTAAACTGGAATCCAAAGAAAAAAGGAGAGAGAGATATGGATGAAAATAATATTTCAGAAATATTAACAGCTGAGAGTTCTCTAAAACTAAAAGGAATATATGGAGCCATAAATTCAATAAGCGCTAAAGAAATGCAACAAATACAAAGAAAACCACACCTAAGATCACCACAGTACAATTCATGAATAGCAAAGGAAACATGACATCTTAAAAGCAGCCCGAGGAAAAAGAGATTACTTTCAAAGGAACAATGGGATTAAGATTACAGCTTACTTCTCAGCAAAACTGACTGGATACTAGAAAATAATGGAGTAACATTTTTAAGTGCTAAAGAAAAGAACTGCCCATTGGGAATTCTA
>NW_021703785.1:34779773-34781260 GCF_005190385.1 Monodon monoceros
CAAGAACACGGTATATCTCTCCATCTATTTGTATCATTTGTAATTTCATTCATCAGTGTCTTATAATTTTCTGCATATAGGTCTTTTGTCTCCTTAGGTAGTTTTATTCCTAGATATTTTATTCGTTTTGTTGCAATGGAAAATGGGAGTGTTTCCTTGATTTCCCTTTCAGATTTTTCATCATTAGTGTATAGGAATGCCAGAGATTTCTGTGCGTTAATTTTGTATCCTGCTACTTTACCAAATTCATTGATTAGCTCTAGTAGTTTTCTGGTAGCATCTTTAGGATTCTTTATTTATAGTATCATGTCATCTGCAAACAGTGACAGCTTTACTTCTTCCTTTCCGATTTGGATTCCTTTTATTTCCTTTTCTTCTCTGATTGCTGTGGCTAAAACTTCCAAAACTATGTTGAATAAGAGTGGTGAGAGTGGGCAACCTTGTCTTGTTCCTGATCTTCGTGGAAATGCTTTCAGTTTTCCACCATTGAGGACGATGTTGGCTGTGGGTTTGTCATAAATGGCCTTTATTATGTTGAGTAAAGTTCCCTCTATGCCTACTTTCTGCAGGGTTTTTATAAGAAATGGGTGTTGACTTTTGTCAAAAGCTTTCTCTGCGTCTATTGAGATGATCGTATGATTTTTCTCTTTCAATTTGTTAATATGGTTTATCACACTGATTTATTTGCGTATATTGAAGAATCCTTGCATTCCTGGAATAAACCCCACTTTATCATGATGTATGATCCTTTTAATGTGCTGTTGGATTCTGTTTGCTAGTATTTTGTTGAGGATTTTTGCATCTATGTTCATCAGTGATATTGGCCTGTAGTTTTCTTTCTTTGTGAGATCCTGGTCTGGTTTTGGTATCAAGGTGATGGTGGTCTTGTAGAATGAGTTTCGGAGTGCTCCGTCCTCTGCTATATTTTGGATGAGTTTGAGAAGGATAGGTGTTAGCTCTTCTCTAAATGTTTGATAGAATTCGCCTGTGAATCCATCTGGTCCTGGGCTTTTGTTTGTTGGAAGATTTTGAATCACAGTTTCAATTTCAGTTCTTGTGATTGGCCTGTTCATATTTTCTATTTCTTCCTGATTCAGTCTTGGCAGGTTGTGCATCACTAATACTTTGTCCATTTCTTCCAGGTTTCCATTTTATTGACAAAGAGTTACTTGTAGTAATCTTTCATGATCTTTTGTATTTCTACACTGTCAGTTTTTACTTCTCCTTTTTCATTTCTAATTCTATTGTTTTGAGTCTTCTCCCTTTTCTTGATGAGTCTGGCTAATGGTTTATCAATTTTGTTTATTGTATTGCTCTAAATTTTCATCTTAGAACTGTTTTTGCTGCATCCCATAGGTTTGGGTCATCGTGTCTCCATTGTCATTTGCTTCTAAGTATTTCTTTTTTTTAATTTTCCCTTTGATTTCTTCAGTGATCACTTCGTTATTAAATAGTGTATTGTTTAGCCTCCATGTGTTTGTATTTTT
>NW_021703785.1:34781360-35001274 GCF_005190385.1 Monodon monoceros
TGGAAGAATCAACATTGTGAAAATGACTCTACTACCCAAAGCAATCTACACATTCAATGCAATCCCTATCAAACTACCACTGGCATTTTTTAGAGAACTAGAACAAAAAATTTCACAATTTGTATGGAAACACAAAAAACCCCGAATAGCCAAAGCAATTTTGAGACCAAAAAAACGGAGCTGGAGGAATCAGCCTCCCTGACTTCAGACTATACTACAAAGCTACAGTAATCAAGACAGTATGGTACCGGCATGAAAACAGGAAGACAGATCAATGGAACAGGATTGAAAGCCCAGAGTTAAACCCATGCACATATGGACACCTTATCTTTGATAAAGGAGGCAGGAATGTACAGTGGAGAAAGGACAGCCTCTTCAATAAGTGGTGTTGGGAAAAGCGGACGGGTACATGTAAATGTATGAGATTAGAACACTCCCTAACACCATAACAAAAATAAGCTCAAAATGGATTAAAGATCTAAATGTAAGGCCAAACACTATCAAACTCTTAGAGGAAAACGTAGGCAGGACACTCTATGACATAAATCACAGCAAGATCCTTTTTGACCCACCTTATAGAGAAATGGAAATAAAAACAAAAATAAATAAATGGGACCTAATGAAACTTCAAAGCTATTGCACAGCAATGAAACCATAAACAAGACCAAAAGACAACCCTCAGAATGGGAGAAAATATTTGCAAATGAAGCAACTGACAAAGGATTAATCTCAAAAATTTACAAGCAGCTCATGCAGCTCAATAACAAAAATCAAAGGACCCAATCCCAAAATGAGCAGAAAACCTAAATAGACATTTCTCCAAAGAAGATATACAGACTGCCAACAAACACATGAAAGCATGCTCAGCATCATTAATCATTAGAGAAATGAAAATCAAAACTACAATGAGATATCATCTCACACCAGTCAGAATGCCCATCATCAAAAAGTTTAGAAACAATTAATGCTGGATAGGGTGTGAAGAAAAGGGAACACTCTTGCACTGCTGGTGGGAATGTGAATTGGTACCACCACTATGGATAACTTTATGGAGATTCCTTAAAACACTACAAATAGAACGACCATATGACCCAGAAATCCCACTACTGGGCATATACCCTGAGAAAACCATAATTCAAAAGGAGTCATGTACCAAAATGTTCATTCCAGCTCTATTTACAATAGCTCAGAGATGGAAACAACCTAAGTGTCTATCATCAGATGAATGGATAAAGAAGATGTCCCCGACTATTATTTTGTTACTGTCGATTTCCTCTTTTATAGCTGTTAGCAGTTGCCTTATTTATTGAGGTGTTCCTATGTTGGGTGTATATATGTTTATAATTGTTATATCTTCTCCTTGGATTGATTCCTTGATCATTATGTAGTGTCCTTCCTTGTCTCTTGTAACATTCTTTATTTTCAAGTCTATTTTATCTGATATGAGTATAGCTACTCCAGCTTTCTTTTGATTTCCATCTGCATGGAATATCTTTTTCCATCCCCTTCACTTTCAGTCTGTATGTGTCCCTAGGTCTGAAGTGGGTCTCTTCTAGAGAGCATATATATGAGTTTTGTTTTTGTATCCATTCAACAAGCCTGTGTCTTTGGTTGTAGCATTTAATCCATTCACATTTAAGGTAATTTTCAATATGTGTGTTCCTATGACCATTTTCTTAATTATTTTAGGTTTGTTTTTGTAGGTCATTTTCTTCTCTTGTTTTTCCCACTTAGAAAAGTTCCTTTAGCTTTTGTTGTAGAGCTGGTTTGGTGGTCAATTCTCTTAGCTTTTGCTTGTCTGTAAAGCTTTTGATTTCTCCATCGAATCTGAATGAGATCCTTGCTGGGTAGAGTAATTTGGTTGTAGCTTCTTCCCTTTCATCACTTTAAGTATATCATGTCATTCCCTTCTGGCTTGTAGAGTTTCTGCTGAGAAATCAGCTGTTAACCTTATGGGAGTTCCCTTGTATATTATTTGTCATTTTTCCCTTGCTTCTTTTAATAATTTGTCTTTGTCTTTAACTTTTGCCAGTTTGATTACTATGTGTCTCGGCATATTTCTCCTTGGGTTTATCCTGTATGGGACTCTCTGTGCTTCCTGGACTTGGGTGGCTATTTCCTTTCCCATGTTAGGGAAGTTTTTGACTATAATCTGTTCAAATATTTTCTCGGGTCCTTTCTCTCTCTCTTCTCCTTCTGGGACCCCTATAAAGTGAATGTTGTTGCATTTAATGTTGTCCCAGAGGTCTCTTAGGCTGTCTTCATTTCGTTTCATTGTTTTTTCTTTATTCTGTTCCCCAGCAGTGAATTCCACCATTTTGTCTTCCAGGTCACTTATCAGTTCTTCTGCCTCAGTTATTCTGCTATTGATTCCTTCTAGTGTAGTTTTCATTTCAGTTATTGTATTGTTCACCTATGTTTGTTTGTTTGTTTTTTAATTCTCCTAGGTCTTTGTTAAACATTTCTTGCATCTTCTCGATCTTTACCTCCATTCTTTTTCTGAGGACCTGGGTCATCTTCACTATCATTATTCTGAATTCTTTTTCTGGTAGGTTGCCTATCTCCACTTAATTTAGTTGTTTTTCTGGGTGTTTATCTTGTTCCTTCATCTGGTATATAGCCCTCTGCCTTTTCATCATGTCTGTCTTTCTATGAATGTGGTTTTTGTTCCACAGGTTACAGGATTGTAGTTCTTCTTTCTTCTGCTGTCTGCCCTCTGGTGGATGAGGCTATCTAAGAGGCTTGATGGGAGGGACTGGTGGTGGGTAGAGCTGACTGTTGCTCTGGTGGACATTGCTCAGTAAAACTTTAATCCATTTTATTGTTGATGATGGGGCTGGGTTCTCTCCCTGTTGGACTTTTGGCCTGAGGCAACCCAACCCTGCAGCCTACCTGGACTCTTTAGTGAGGCTAATGACAAGACTGTGGGAAGACTCAGGCCAAGGAGTATTTCCCAGAACTTCTGCTGCCAGTGTCCTTGTCCTCACAGTGAAACAGAACCACCACCCCCACCACCGCCTCTGCAGGAGACCCTCCAACACTAGCAGGTAGGTCAGGTTCAGTCTCCCCCAGGGTCACTGCTCCTTCCCCTGGGTCCCGATGTGCACACTACTTTGTGTGTGCCCTCCAAGAGTGGAGTCTCTGTTTCCCCCAGTCCTGTCAAAGTCCTGCAATCAATTCCCACTAAGCATCAAAGCCTGATTCTCTAGGAATTCCTCCTCCCATTGCCAGACCCCCAGGTTGGGAAGCCTGAAGTGGGTCTCAGAACCTTCATTCTGGTGGGTGAACTTCTGTGGTATAAGTGTTTGCCAGTCTGTGAGTCCCCCCCAACCAGTTATGGGATTTGGTTTTACTGTGATTGCGCCCCACCTACCATCTCATTGTGGCTTCTCCTTTGTCTTTGGATATGGGGTATCTTTTTTGGTGAGTTCCAGTGTCTTCCTGTCGATCATTGTCCAGCAGCTAGCTGTGATTCTGGTGTTCTCACAAGAGGGAGTGAGAGCACATCCTCTACTCCACCATCTTGGTTCCTCTTTCCAAGATCTTTTTCTTCATGTCTCTCTTTGGGGTTATACAAATTGAAGATGTGGCAGCCATCTTAAGTTCAGAAAGGCAAATCTGAGGACAGAAGTCAAGATTCTGAGAACAGAACAGTGGAAAGCTGAAAAGTTGCCTAATTTTCAAAATTCTTATTAAATGAGATACACTATGTACACATTATCTAAGCCACATGTATTTGTGTTCAGTTGTTTACAGACAAATTATCCTGACTGAAGTAAGTGTATCATGCAAACATTCTTTCTCCTCTCAAAATGTTAATAGCACTAGGTATGCTTTCAATTCTACAACTTCTATCTGTAATTCTAGGATTTAGAGGCATAAAGAAGTAACTTCTTTTTCAGAGACATTCTCAGTGCTTAGTTCAAACACCAACTGACCAACATAATGGATAAATTATACCCCAGGGAACTTTTGATTCAAAATAATTATGGTTTTCTAGGTCAAATGAGAGGTGATAATTACCTCTCATTTTCCCAAAATATAATTGGAAATATGAATACTTAATTCTGCTAATTATAATGATGGTGTTAAAATTATTTAGCTTGTATTAACATATTTTAACATATAATTTGACCTTTTATTCATTTCTGGTCTCTTTCATGGGCAAAGTACATGAAATTCACACAATTTTCAGAAATGCTTGAAATTATGCTTTAAAGCCATATTTACTAAAAATGTTAACATGAATGCATATTTTTACATCTTAAATTCAAAGTGATTATATGCAACTCATCATAACTCTACCTTGTAATATAATAGACTTATATATGATTGAGACTACAAAAGTGCTTCCATCTAAAAACCATCTGGTTCCCAAGTTCTTTTTCTTTCTATGTTCTGTGTCCTTGTGGATAACATCTCCTTTTGCCCAGTCACCAGATCCAGAAAATTAGAAGCCAATACAAATATGATTTTCTCTCTCAATCACAAATACCCTAACCAATCAGTCAAGTTCAGTGGGTCTTAGTACTTTAACATCGCTCATATCCTTCTTTCCTTTCCCTTACCATGGATAGCTTCATGTGAATATTACTTCTCACATGTACTATTGTAAGAACTTCCTAGATCCTCTCTCTACATTCAATTTATTCTTCTCAAGTCTGTCTCTTAAATAATGTGATACATTCTTCTACAATTTAATCTGACAAAGAGAGTCAGACACTTGTTATTAGTATGTGACTCTCATGGTCAGAGAGGTTCGATTTTAAAATAAAAAGACTATTTTTACTAATAAATTTTTAATACCTTAACTTAGCAATTATTGTTCTTCACAGTCTGGTCCTTAGCTACATTTGCCCTGTTCCTCCACAATGCACTCCAGTGTTAGGCAACTGTTGAATTCCCAGCCTGGATCAGGATATTTCATATTATCAAGAGTTTGTACATTCTGTTCTATCTGCTCTGAATGATTTTCTATCCTCTATGTATAGTTGTCTCCTTTTGATACTTTATAACTGAATTCCAAACAATACTGTTTCTGTGAACCCTTCTCCAAACTCCCCAAAGGGTAGCAGATTTATTTTAACTTACCTTAACAACTTGTGTGCATAATCCTTGCCTTATTCAACTTTAATGCCTGCTGTCCAGCATAGTACTCAGAATATAGAAAGCACACAATAAATACATGTTGAATACATAACAATAGAGATGAATAGTTTACTTCCTTGATTTATTCTTACCCTTTGTGTGTGTCGTAGATGATGCTATTTTAAAAATCAATTTACAGCTACTGCTTTTATACACCTGCCATTCAAATTTGTTCGTATGGCAAAATACTTGCCAATCTGTGCTGAAGGTAAATACAAAATAAAACAAAAGACACTGCAAGTGTATTTTATGAAAAAACACATTCTGTAATTTTGACTACTTTTAGACATACTGCATAGTTTTCCTTTTCTATTACAAAAATTATTTCTACCTTGTCACAATGTCAAAATATTGTTTCTAAAGACACACTACATCTTCCTAAACAACTAAACAACACACTGCAACTTCCTAAACACTACATATTCCTAAACAACAACAAAATTTATACAATGCACACATTTTAAATCAGTTTCAAATGTTTTAAGAAATAGTTATGCTATAACTCTAATTTTAAGAATATATTCACACTTTGCATTTAGTATCTGAGACATATAAGGAAATTTAAAAACTTATCATGAGTTATGACCATGTAGTTCTAGTCTCAATATAAAACAAGTGAGATACAAAGGAGATCAATATTTTCCCTTGTACTAATTCAGTTACTACTATTTCAGCAAAAGATATGTTAAGAAGAAAAAACTAGTTTTGATGGCTTAAATTTCTCCTCTAAATATTAACATGAAAAGGTATTACATCAAACTAATTTCATGTAACTATAAAACTACTGTAGAGAAGACAAAACATAGTTTTTAATAAGTTTGTGAGATTAATCCACATGTTTTCTTATTTAGTATATAAGTCACATAATCAATGCTAGTATGAATCATACAATTGACACAGTCTTACATTGAAGGAATTTGTATTTTCATTTTCTTATTAATAAACAGGACCTATTCTCTTCATTATATTTCTAAGTGAAAAGCATATTTTCTCAAATTTGTATATGGCTGGAAAATAAAGTTCATTATAATCTGTATCACAAAATGAAATTCCATATTTATAAGATAAATTTCATAAACGAAAGTACTTAAGTCAGTATGCAGTTTCAACACGACAAATGAAAATTGATAGAATTCAGGAGCAAAATATAATTTATACATTGCATGAAAAAGATAGGTCAATGTAGAATAGCAATTTACGTGAAACACGGGTGAAGAAAAATTTAATGTTGTGGAGGAAAATTATCATTTTATAGTCATGAAGAAAATGACCTTTGTGACATTTCAAAGCTTTGACACTAATCTTTCCAAATCAGTCTTCATTAGTCAAAATAATACAAATGTGCTACACCTAGGTTTTAGAAATATCCTTTAAAAATGTACATGAGATATGGAGACCAAAATGTTTAAAGTGATATTCAGTAGAATTTTGAGGAATGAAAAATGAGAGTTAGTACAGAAAAAAAAATTTGAAAAGCTAATATTATTTTTTATTTGTATTTTTGTGAATATGAGCATTCCCCATAGCCACCCTCAATTTTCATGCAAGTGAACAATAGAAAATAAAGAAGGAAATCATTTTCGGAGGCATAATGCAGATTATTTATTTTTCTTTCTGCACTATAAAATGTTATATTTGGGGAAACTATAAAAGATCTGTTTCTGATAATCTTCAGGGAAAATATAGAGGCTTATCTCTTTCCTTCATTAAAAAAATATGAGTTGATTTTCAGTTATGTACTGACAATTCTCTTAGACAATAGAAACAAATAAAAAGACACTGCTTCTGACATAAATGTACTTAGAATTTCTTGGGATATTACAATACAGGATGAAAACTAGTTTAATGATAGTGTGCCTCAAAGTGACGTGAGGGTACAGAAGAAACCTCTAAATGTCATGGAACTTTCCAGACAAAGCTTGCAAATGAGATGAAACTTAAGCCAAATTTAAAAGAAACACAGGAATTCTCCATGAGAGAGGAAATCGTTATAGGACAAGTGACTACTACATGCAGCAGTAACAGAAGAGTTTCACATGTTCAACTGTTGTTTGTAGTATTTTATTATAGTAGCACCCAGAATGGAAGCTGCAGGTAATAATGAAGAGGAGATTGGAAATCTTGAGATGGGCCACATCTTAAATAATCAATTATATAATTCAGATGGGATTTGGATTTTATCATGTCATGCTTAGGAGCCATTAAGTTGTTTTAGGCCATGAGATTACATGGAAGTTTTTGCATTTCAGAAATACAACTTTGAACTTGGGGTACACAGCATGAAAAAGATTGAGGGGCAGGGAGAACAATAAAGAAGCCATGGCAGTGAAACAAGTGAGAAAATTTATGATCAGATCTAAGACACAGAGGTGAGAAACAAAGAAGAAGAGGGCACTAGGGAAAGTTAAGAAGTAGATTCACCATTTTACTAGTGCTTTTAAAACATTCTCGGAAATTATAGACTAATTTTATTACTAAAGACAAAAGTTATATTAAAATGAAATAATACAGAGATTATATTATAAATTACATTATCTATAGTGTACAGATTATATACTATAATTAGAGAAGAGACTATGACTGGAAAGCATGGAAAACTGGGGGAAGACAATGTTAATGTTACATGAACTCTGAGCTCCTGGAATACAGTGACTGTAAAGTGACTTTCTTAAAGTTCTCCACACTTTTGTGTCCTGAAAAATGGCTTAATGCAAAGAATCACCATCTTTCCTGTGGTTTAGATAGGACTAATGGATGCTCCTGTCCTGCTCCTTAATTACTTATGACAATGCTGGACACAGACCCTCCAAATTCCCATTCTTTGCCTTATAAATTATTAACTGAACAGTTTGTCCTCACTGACCCATCAGGAAAAAATATTCACTAATATTATTTTACCAAATTTTAGTCAGACTTTTCTCCTTCCAGTTCTTTGAACTTTGGTCCATGCTGTCTGAGCAAACACTGAACATGGAACAACCCTTCCTTTATTGCCTCTCCCTAAAATAGGCAGACAAAAAGAAAGACATATCCTGATCATTTGTCTGAGTCTGGTTCTTTCTAGCCTTGCTTACTGCTCCCTGTAAAACCTCCTTCCTGCCTGATCTTTGTGATGATTGTAGATCTCCTGGTCAAAGTTTTCCCTATTGCCATATCTTCCCTTCCAGTATTGAAATAGCCTCCCCTCCTCTTTTGCAGTAATCCTTTCAAAGAAAGTCTCTCCTTACCTAAGTCTGGATTTTTTTTGTTTTTAATTTGACATAGAAAAAACAGAATGGTTATTGGGGGATTTACAGCTATAAATTAACTTTACACGTAAGCCCTTACCCATTAGAAATATCATTGTTAGCAATTCAGGTTAACACTACAAGGAGAAGAAAAGAAAAGAAAAACTTGTCTCTAAATACGTTTTTAATTAATTGTACTATATTAAATACAATATAAGATATGGACACACATTTTATTTTTTATTTATTTTTATCTTTCTTTTTTTTGGGTGGGGGATACTCATTTTAAATGCCAAAATAAGCATATACAACAAAAGGATCTAAGTAAATCATTTCTTAGATATTCTCAGGTGTCCCTTATTAGTTCCCTGATTCAGGTTAGTTCCCTGATTCAGATTCCAATTCAAATGGTAGGAACAGATTCAACATGATAATAACTGTCTTTTCTCCTCTGGGGAAAACCCATTTAACCTGGCCTGACTACCTAACCAGGTGTGAATCCTCACTGAGGTGCAAATTCATTTCTGTACAATAGAATAGCTACTGGCTCACACTTGGGTAAGCAGAAACTGATCAAGAGTGAACTATTTGAATTCAGTTTTTAAAACACATTTTTTTTTAAAACTATATATTTTAAAAACAAACAGAAAGCACTGCTGGGATAACCTGCAGATTGTGATTCCTTTCGAACATACATGCTTTATTATGACTTAACCTAGGAGGAGGCCTGGCCATGCAGTCTGGAGATATTTGTAGATTTTGTTCTATCAAATTCATGTCCTCAGTTACCATTAAATCCTCTAAAATATATATATGTCTTAGCTGAAGCAGCTTCACTTTTTCATTAGTTTTTCCTTTAAATTGATACCTTCCTAGGGATTACTTTCGCATGAAGTGATTCCAGAGGAATATTTCATTATTGAACAATATATATATTTTGACACTTCAGATGGTTTTTACTGACTTCTAAGAGGCCTATTGCCATAAAATCTGTCTTGTTTAGAGTGATGTGTCTTTGAACTCTATGTCATTGTTTGGTATACTACTTTATTGCACATAATTGTCAACATATATGACAAAGTAGCTTAGGAAGTATAGAGGCCCATCATGTTTCATTGTTCAGTACCAGAATATGGTAGCTATAATATAGATACAAGTCACTAGCATCTTTTAAAATGGATGCATCAAATGGCAAATTATATTAAAATTATTTAATGTGATAAGATTCAGAGCAACTTTTGTTTAATATGCTTGACAACTGAAAATGAAAGGACTAAAACTGTTTAAATAACTCATGCTTTCAGTGACTGTGTATTCTAAAGTATTTTTTATCATTAAGTAAAAGGTGTTTCCCTACCAAAATAAATTCCAAATTATCGTCTGAACTCATATTAATGAAATGACTTTGAATTCAGTATCTACTAAAAGATTAGCTTAGAAAAATATCTGTAAGTTGGAATATATTGTTTCCTTTTAAATGAAGGCAATATGAAGCAAGAGTTGCCAATGCTTATACAGTCATGAGCTTTTATCTTCTCATTCAACATTCAGTTAGTTTCTTTTAATAATTTTACCAATTCTTATCAGCAACATCATGCAATTGGTGACGGAATGATAATTAATCCTTTTAAAATTATGTGTATTAGGAAATGTACTACACTGCTGTGTAAGAAACAATTTCAGCAGAGAATAAACTCCAGTTTATGTAGGACATAAAGCAGTTATAAGCTAAAAGCTTGATCTGCTGGAGGTGCATATTAAAAAGATAAAATAATAAAATAACAGCAGAAAGAATAGAAATGAAGGACTAACTCCAACACACAGAGTCTAACACGTTTATTCTGGCTTAAATGATCACAGATATCCGTTTTTGGCACTCAAGTCAGTGTTAACATAGGAAAATGCTTGCCATAAATGCAGAGGTTATATTTAACTACTAGGAGTTTTGTTGATAAAAATATTAATAATAACTCTATAATAAAAGACATTAACAAAGGCATGAGATGTTATGGCTAGTCTTCTAAGCAAAAAATCTTATTTTTATTTAAGTCTCAAAAACCACAGGAGATAAAATGTTAATATTTTCTGCATTTTTCAGATAAAGCAGCCAAGGCTCAAATAGCTTAAACAGATGTTCCAAGATAACAAGTTAATAAATATGAGAACCAAGTTTGACCACAGTTATCACGACTACTGATCTGAACTTCTAACAATTACACTGTGGCTCTTTTGCCAGGACACAGAGATCCAAAACCCAGGCAACCGTCCAGTATCACATCTCTACTTCCACAGCTGTCTTTTTTGTTCATGAAAACCTGATGGAACTTGGGAGCAACCAAGGTGTCCTTCAATAGAAGACTGGATAAATAACTTGTGGATACATCTAGACAATGGAATATTATCAACGTTGAAAGGGAATGAGCTTTCAAATCATGAAAAGATATGAAAGAAACTTAAACACATAATACTAAATGAAAGAAGCCAATCTGAAAAGGTTAAATATTGATTGAGTCTGACTATACTACCCTCTGGTAAAGGCAAAACTATAGAGACAAGGAAAATCAGTTGCCAGGGATTAGGTTCAGGGGCCGGAATGAATAAGCAAAGAAGAGAGGATTTTTAGGGCAGTGACAACATGACGTATGGTACCATAATGATGGATATATGCCATTATGCAAATATTAAAACCTATAAAATGTACAACTCCAAGGCAAGAGTAAACTCTAGTGTAAACTATGGACTTTGGGTGATTATGATATATCAATGTAGGTTCATCAATTGCAAGAAATATACCAGTTTGGTGAGGGATGCTGATAATGGGGTATCTATGCATGGGTGAAGGCAGGGGAATATGGGAAATCTCTGTACCTTCCTCTAAATTTTGCTGTGAATCTAAAACTGCTCCGAAAAGAATAGCCTTTTTAAAAAATGATGGCTTTAGTAATAGATACCATTTCTTGATTTCTCTTTCATTTGGCATGTATAAATACTCTGTAACTCATACTACAATTATTTTTTAAATTAAATGAACAACTTAAAGGGAATTTCTTAAACTGATTTCAGTCAGTTTAAGAATTATCTGGACAGCTTTTTAAAACTGCTGATTCCTGGAGAAGTATGATTAACTAGTTTTAGAGTTGGGCTCATGAATATGCATGTTTAAATGATAAACATGATTGTGAGGCAAGTGATCTATGGTTGACACCATAAGAAACATGGCCATAATGATAATTTTTTAAAAAATCATTAGACTTCCTATTTTTTCAACTGATTTTCACATTAAATTAGAACTCTGCCTTTATAAAATATCAAAATAGAAAGATAAAATTAACACTACAGTCTTACTTCCTTTGTAACGTTGAAATGTAAGATCTTGCATTTACTCTTCCAAGACATTGGTTAGCAGGAAAAAAATGTTCAAATATATTTCTTGTTTCAACCTTTTTTAAAATAAAATATAATATTTTATATTCTTACTACTGTCAGTCTTTTATAGTAAGTATACTGTCTTCCATGCTGATTGGCAATATTCCACATGATGAGCACTTCATAAGCCTAAATTCTTGCAGGAAAATCACTGTAAAAGCAATATATGAGAAATAAGACTTTGTTTTATTTCTTGCTATTGTTGTTACTGAATTATAACTTAGCCCTCCATGACTGACACTGAAGTATGTATATAATTCTCTCTCTGCTCTCTGAATGATTGTAGAAAATATTTTTAATTTTTTAGCTATCCATCAATCAAATCCTAAATCCCTTTCTATACCACCCCTTATTCCATTTGAGTAGGATGGTATTTTTGCCTTGCACTGCAGAAACACATGAGGATGATTACCCTCTCTCCCTGCTCTGGCATAGCCTGGGAGGAGAACAAATGTTTGAGACTCAAACAATTGGAAATAATTCAGGAAATTTTGGATTTTTGAATGATAGTGGATTAAGCTGTTCCAAAGGCAGCCCTTTGTAATAACAGCTGCTTATAAAACATTTCAAAATTATTTTTTCCCAGCATATTTTTCAGACCTCCAGGTTTCTGAGGATTTTGTTGGCTCCTAAAAGTCTTCATATAAATAGTTACAATTATAATAATTATATATATATATTATTATTACTTAATATTTGCAGAGTAAGGTGTGTATCTTGCAACCAAGAGCCTTGACTGAGACTACTTATTTTAATAATTCTTATTTGAGGAATACCTTAAAATGAGCTAGTCTATTTTAAATATTCATTTTTCTCTTAATTTTCTTACACAGAAAGAATGTTTTTGTTAATTCTTTCCAACCTCTTGTTATTTGGAAAATTCATAAATTCGAATCTCCTTTGGAATAGGTGATGTATTTTGAGTTGTGTATTTAACTTATGTAAATTACCTATTATTTTACATTTCATGTATTATCATACTTCACGTATCTTCAATCTTCTTTCAAATATCAAACATTTTCCTTGCACTATATAATTTACAAACATATCTTGCTTTTAGCTATTGTGTTCTTTCTTAATGTTTAACTTAATTAAAATTGAAAAAAGAAATGTTTGGTTTATACTCTCGTAACTCCAGTGTTGTTGGAGTCTGATGTTGAACAGCGTTAGAAGGCAGATCCACGTGTTGTCTTCAGCTTGAACAATTAGATATTTGGAATATGTCCTAAGATGTAACCAATAAGCTTAAAACTTTATTATTGTTGTTTTTCCTATATTGTGCTAAATAAATTTTTCATGATGAGGTTTTTTCCTGTTTCTGCTTGATTTTTTAATTAAATACACTTTTTTTCCTGGAGACATGGTTGCTTTTTCTCATTCTCCTTAATGAATCCTCTCTTTTTGTTTCTATTCCTGACCTCTAAAAAATGGCTATCTCTTGGGCTGTGCTTGCTTCTATTCTGTATCTAATGCCACTGCCTGTGAGATATAGAAAGCACATGGCTTTAAATAAATTGCCTCCTGAATTCCAGACTCATATATCCAATGGCCTACTCATCATCTTAATTTGAGTGTCAAGTAGATATATCAAACTTCTCTGTTTTTGCAAAATTCACATTACTTTATTTCATTCTTTCCCCCCAAATATATTTCCAGATTATCTTCATCATTTATTTAGATGCTTGAAACTACAATTTTAGAGTCTTGGTGCCAGTCCCTCTTTGTCACACCTTTTACTCCAATTCCTCATCTGGTCATATTGAAGAACATATCCTGAACTCCAACATTTCTCAATACCTCAACAGATACCCAGACCCACACAACATTAACTCTTGTTGAGATTACTGAAAAGAACCTTGTAAAAGAACTGATCTGCTGTTTTTATTTCTATATCCTTCAGAGAGCTCTCTTCAGAGAAGGCCAATATAATAGTAAAAATGAAAATCTGATCAATGTCTCACCTGCTCAAAACCTTCCAAGGTTTCTCATTAACTAAAAATTACATGAAATCCTAAAATAAGCTCTTGTCTATTTTATCCTTCCTACATACCCCCTCAGTTGTTCCTTCTCACTCCCAAAGCCCTTCTTTTTGATCGAAGACACTGAAGACACTCATTTTGATCAAAGGCACTGAAGACAATTTATTCATTAGAATATTTGTATTTGCCACCTGCTATTATATGCCTATATTATTCTGTCACTTTATTCAAGTTGTGCATTCAAATTCCACCACTTCAGAGAGATTTCATACCTTTTTTATGTGTCTGATTACAAATTTAAAAAATAATAATAATTATCAGAAAGAGAGGACAAGGAGCATATTTTTCATGTAAAGAGAATTCTGACAGTAACTAGTTTCTGGGTGAGTTTAGCTATAAATGATGCCATCAGACACCCACATTTTTCTGGGTTTTTTTTTTCTCCATTATTATCAAGTTGATTTTTATCATCATGTTTTCCACTTTACTTGGACAAGATATCTACTCTACCTCCAGATCTCAGGCCCATGTTTAAGTTAGGAATTCCCAGAAGGGAATTTTCAATTTGACAAGATAATAAATAGTTTTTGAACTGGTATACCATTGAGAAAGTTTTAGGGATGCTGATAAGTTTATTATAAAGTTTGATAGGTAAAATATTTTGAAAAATATAAAAAAACAATAATGAGTACTTCCCTATAAGATACCAAACCATTAAGGATGGCAGAGGTAAGTAATATACTGTGGGACTAGTTTATAACAGAAATGGGTCCTAGGATAGGCTCAAGGAGTTCTGTAAGATTTTGGAAAAGACCCATACATAGTTGAAATTTTTGGAAAGAGTTTTGTCAGTACATAATAAAAACTTAGAATGCACATTACTTGATCGTAAAAAACCCTTCAGAAATACACAGGTAGCCAACGAAATAAATATAACCATATATAACACTAAAATATTTGCAAGAGAGATAAAATATAGGCTTTTTAAATGTCCATCAACTGAGGAATCATTGAATCAGAATAATCCTAGACTATGGAATGATATGCAATATTTACCAAACATAAAGTTTTGTATATTCCAAAATAGAAAAAGAATGTTCATGATATATTTCAAGTGAGAGGATAATGTACAGCATTCAGTGTAGTGTCTTCTAATTACCTGTGTCCATGTTTATGCTTCAAACACATTGCAAAATATCTGAAAACTGTGCTGAACTATCAATGGTGTTTGCTTCTGGACCCTGGGATGGAGAAACCCTTACTTATGCACATCAGGAATTTTTATTTTTTATAAGCATACATATTTTGAAATAAAATAAAACTATACATATGTGGAATCTAAGAAAATGGTACAGATGAACCAGTTTGTAAGGCAGAAATAGAGACACAGATGTAGAGAACAAACTATGGACACCAAGGGAGGAAAGCTGGGGGGGGGATGAATTGGGAGATAACATATATACACTAATATGTATAAATAGATAACTAATAATAACCTGCTATATAAAAAATAATAAAATAAAATGCAAAGAAAATTTTTTAATAAAAAAATAAAAGCTATAATATTTTTCTGCCTATTGTACTCAACATGTTTTTAAATTATAGAGACTACATTTTTTCTTTTGTGTTTAGCACCTTCAGTATCCACAGAACACTTAACACATCATTGGGAAAATAAAGAATTCTAAATCAATGTTCTTTAAACTCTCTAGCAATGATGACCTTGCAGCTTATGCATGCTGTGTGACATTTTACAGAGACACTATTTTACCATCATTTACTCATTGCCCTTTTATTAAATAACAGAGAGCTATGGGACTATTTGTTGTTGCAGGATTCAACATCTTTGGTACTCTACATGTTTACTATTTTTACACTTGTTAAAATTACTATGTCTTCAATAAGTTGTAATCATGCCTTGTAGTACATAAACTTTTGTATTTTATTGATCAATAAATTTAATTATTAATCAATAAAATAAATTAATCATTTTAAATTTATTAATTAATAATTAATTAATACAATTATCATATCTATAGTTAGATATGTATACATAGATGGATGGATAGATAGATAGGTAGATAGGTAGGTAATTCATAAGTATAATTAACTCTGCTTCCGTAACAATATATAAAATCAATGTCATTACTTTACAGCCATACCTCTTAAACTATGTGGAGTTTGAATATGGTCTCTATTTGTATTTCATTTATTTTATATAAATTACAAAGTTATTTACATAATAATAGCACTAAAATGTTATCACCTCATCACCTCACAATAGATAATACGCTTGTTCTGTTGCAGTATGGACTTTCAACATTGTGTAATAGAATTCTTTTCAGCTTACTATAACATAAAACGATTGCAGTTAAAAAATGTGTTAACATACAATAAACCTTAAGAGCAGAACTATATCTCAGAATCTTGGGATGATTGCTAATGATTCTTCAGTTTGTAAATAGCTATTTTTACTTCAAAATGTATAGAATATAGGAATAATATATCTTGCTGATTTGAGGAAAACTTCTCTATGTTCAGAAGGTGTTCCATTAGTTGTACATTTGAAATGAAGTTTCAGAGGGAAACAGAGACAGAGATGGAGACAGAGATCATACATACATACCTATCAGTTTAAGTTAGGGCATGCTGTTGTTATTAACAAACTAAAAATCATAGTGGCTTAATATACTAAAAATTTATTTCTCAGCCAAGTCAATCCTGAGGTGAGCTGTACAGCCCTCACCTATCTTGAATCTATGCCATCTGGAACCAATGTGTTTCTATGGGCTTGCTTCTTTTTTCTTTTTTTTTTTTATTACACATATATGTGATACCATACAGTTCTTGTCTTATCTCTATTTGAGATAATTTCTTTTTTGGATTATCTCACTTAGCATAATTTACTCAAGTTCCATCACTGTTATTGAAAATGGCAGGATTTTGTCCTTTTTCATGGATAAATAGCTTTCCACTGTATATATATGCCACATCTTCTTTATCCATTTACCTATTGGTGGGCACTTAGGTTTTTTCCACATCTTGGCTATTGTGAATAATGCTACAATAAGCATAGTTGTGCAGATATCTTTTCATTTCCTTTGGATATATACCCAGGAAAGAGATTTCTGGATCATATGGTAGTTCTAATTTTAATTTTGGGGGGAATCTCCTTACTGTTTTCTATAGTGGCTGCACCAATTTACATTCCCACAAACAGTACACAAATGTTCCCTTTTCTTCACATCCTTCACAACACTAGTTATCTCATCTTTATGGTAATAGCCACTCTAATAGGTATGAGGTGATATCTCATGGTTTAGCTTTGTATTTCCCTAATGATTAGTGATTTTGAGCATCTTTTCATATATTTTTTGGCCATTTGGATATCATCTTTAGAAAAATGTCTTTTCAGTTCCTCTGCTTATGTTTTAATCAGATGTCTTTATTTCTTATTTAGGTGTATGAGTTCTTTATATGTTTTGGATATTAACCTCTTATAAGATAGATGGTTTGCAAATATTTTCTCCCATTCCATAGGTTGCCTTTCACTTTTTTTTTAATTACTTCTTTTGCTGTACAGAAGGTTTTTAGTTTGATGGAATCCCACTTATTTTATTTTTCCTTTCTTGCTTGTGCTTTTGGTGTCATATCAAAAAGAGAAGATCATTGCCAAGAAAAATGTCAGTGAGCCTTTCCTCTACGGTTTCTTTTAGAAGTTTTACAGTTTCAGATCATTTTTCCCATGATTAATATCCTAAATTATTATAGTACATTTGTAACAATTAGTGAACATTATTACCATTATTACCTAAAATTTATAATTTATTTCTTAGTTTTTACCTAATATATATTTTTATGTTCCTATATCTTATTCAAGAAATCACATAACATTTAATCATCTCTTTAGGCTCATCTTGACCATGAAATTTCCTGAAAAACTTTTAAATTTCTCCAAACATAATTTTGTACTTTGTCAAGCATTTGTAATTGTTCTTGGTAGCAGTAATCATCAGCTTCAGGATACTTTATCATATACAGGAATAAACATGCACTAGAGCAATGATTTTTAAGACTTTTTGGAGAAAGCACAGTAAGAAATAAATCTGATATAACATCCCAGTAATTTTTACTATAATAACACCTATCATGTGTTAGGCACTATACAACATTTTTTTTTTTTGTAAAAAACTTAATGCTCACCATAATCCATGAGTGCTTTTTCAATTATTACCCCACTTTGCAGTGGAAACCATGGTCCAAGTTTTGCAACTAGTAACGGGTAGAACCTGGGTCAGAATCTAGAAATCATGTCTCTAGAATCAGACTGGTGTAATTGTTGTAAATATTTTGATGAATAATTCCATAATATATATCAAAAGGTAAATAGTCAGGCCCTATGGCCCTGTAATTCACTGATAAGAATTTATCATCTGAACAACTTATAAAAAGGTATATGTATAAGATTCAACTGGACAACTTTGTTTGCAATAATAAAACCCAACAAATGACCTAAATTTATGTCAGTGGGGAACTGATTAAATGATTTGTAGTCCATATATTAAATAGAGGACCCCAAAGGGCTCATGTAACAGTTTCTCCATAATGTATTATTAAGTCATGATATCAAGTTTCTAGTGTATACAGTGATTCCATTTTGGAAAAGATTAAATGTGTTGCCAAATGCATGGAATTTTTGGAAGATTCCATACATAATCTTAAAATATAATGACTTCAGTAATGTGTCTGGGGATGTAAGGCACATGGTAAAACATCAGATAATATGTTGTTATTGAGATGTGTATACATTATACAAAGTTTAGAGTTATAGTTTCTCAAAGATACCTTTCTACCACAACTGACCAAAAGATATTATTCATTTCATTTATCTATTCCAGATAAAATAACAGTTTGATAATGAAACACTTTTTTAAAAAATATTGTTATGATTAGTATGTAATTATATCTAATAGTCAATACACTGTGATATTTACTTATAACTCAGACATTCCCTAGAATTTTTTGCTTTGTAATATAGATATAATTACCATAAGTTGAGAATGTTTTAGGTTTATCTTATTTAAATTATCATCAATAAAGTGCATAACTCTCAAACATGTAAGTAGAATGGTACAGACAGTTTAGTAAGTTCCAAAGTGGATTGCTAAAGAATGTGAACTCCACAATTTACTTTCAGCCCAAAATGTTAGTCCAGGTTCAAACATAAGGGCAAGTTTCACTGAATTAATAAAGTATGAAGACTTTATTAAATATTGCCACCAGACTTGCATGAAAAATTCATTTTAAACACTGCTTAATTTCAAATATTTTAAAAATAATTTACACTGTTAAATTTAGAAATCAGTAAATTCAGTTCTGATGGACTGTTGTAATTATAAGTTATAACCCTTTTAAAAAGAGAGTTCATGGTAGTTGTGTATTCTATCCAGTTGATGAACTTCCAAAAGGATTAAATTACCATAAGTTGCACTGGTGTTATAAAGCCCACATGCACTGACTCTCCAGAGCTAATTGTGCACCTCCTTCCAATATCATATGATGTTGGTGGTAGCTTAAAATCGACCATGGTAGAGGTATTTACACAATAATTAGGAAATTCTAGAAATCATCGTTCCTCCATTTACTCCTTGAGATGTTTGTTAAACATTTACCTGCTCACAACTGACTAGAACCATGATCAAGCTTAGAATTTGGAGTCATAGGTCATAGCTTTGGCTTCAAGTTCTGCCACTTAGAAGCTGGGTTCCATTTGCCACATCCCTTAACACCTCAAGGCCTCCTTTTTCCAAAAGGGAAAATATATAACATGCTTAACACTCTAGGCTGTCTGAAGGATTCAGTAAGTTACATATATAATATGCTTAAAGACAGTGTCTGTCACATAGTTAAGTGCTGAATAAAAGTTATTTTACTCCTACATGTCCCTCATCTCACATTTAGTCTGGCTGCCTTATTTTATTTTTCTATTATAGTAATGCATGGGAACAATGCAGACAAACTTCGTTAATACTCATAGCTATTAACTGCTGAAAGAGCCACCTTATACATCAACCACAATAATTTGTTTCCTTGAAGATGATCATTGCTAGAAGGGAAAGAATACATCAGGTCCTTTTGGTTCCTGTTAACAAAGTTGTCCATTTTATGTCCCTATAGATGTAAATTGCAGTAATTAGGAATGAGTTGTTCCTATGCAATATTTCTAACATAAGAAAGGATCATTAATGAAGATTTATTTATACACTGTTTATTTACTGGTACTTGGCTAAAGAGAGGGTTGGCATGATGGCTCTGGCAATGAATAGGGAATATTGAATCCAGGAAATGTGACATTAGAAGACAAGGTGGAGAGGAGCTTCAAGATGGTGGAAGAGCAAGGCGTGGAGATCAACTTCCTCTCCACAAATAC
Source organism: Monodon monoceros (assembly GCF_005190385.1). Classification (NCBI taxonomy): domain Eukaryota; kingdom Metazoa; phylum Chordata; class Mammalia; order Artiodactyla; family Monodontidae; genus Monodon; species Monodon monoceros. The sequence continues at coordinate 34,801,571 of NW_021703785.1, forward strand.
ATCAGAAATACATCTACATGTGAAACTGCTCCTACAGAACACCTACTCAACGCTGGCAGAAGATCTCAGACCTCCCAAACGGCAAGAAAATCCCCATGTACCTGGGTAGGACAAAAGAAAAAAGAAAAAAAAAAACACAGACAAAATAATAGGGACGGGACCTGCACCAGTGGGAGGGAGCTGTGAAGGAGGAAAGGTTTCCACACATTAGGAAGCCCCTTCGTGGGTGGAGACTGAGGGTGGGGGAGGGGAGAAGCTTCAGAGCCACAGAGGAGAGTGCAGCAACAGGGGTGCAGAGGATAAAGTGGAGATTCCTGCACAGATGATCGGTGCCGACCAACACCCACCAGCCCGAGAGGCTTGTCTACTCACCTGTGAGGACGGGTGGGGGCTGGGAGCTGAGGCTCCAGCTTCTGTCAGATCCCAGGGAGAGGACTGTGGTTGTCTGTGTGAACACAACCTGAAGGGGGGTAGTGTGCCACCGCTAGCCAGGAGGGAGTCTGGGAAAGGGTCTGGAACTGCCAAAGAGGCACGAGACTTCTTGCCTCTTTGTTTCCTGGTGTGCGAGGAGAGGGGTTTAAGAGCGCTACTTAAAGGAGCTCCAGAGATGGGCACGAGCCATGGCTATCAGCACGGACCCCAGAGATAGGCATGAGGCTCTAAGGCTGCTGCTGCAGCCATCAAGAAGCCTGTGTGAAAGCACAGGTCACTATCCACACCTCCCCTCCTGGGAGCCTGTGCAGCCCACCACTGACAGGGTCCCATGATCCAGGGACAATTTCCCCAGGAGAACACATGGCACACCTCAGGCTGGTGCAATGTCATGCCAGCCTCTGCCACCACAGGCTCGCCCCATACTCTGTATCCCTCTCTCCCCCCAACCTGAGTGAGCCAGAGCCCCCTAATCAGCTGCTCCTTTAACCCCGTCCTGTCTGAGTGAAGAACAGATGCCCTCAGGCCACCTACATGCAGAGGCAGGGCCAAATCCAAAGCTGAATCCCAGGAGCTGTGCGAACAAAGAAGAGAAAGGGAAATCTCTCCCCACAGCCTTAGGAGCAGCAGATTAAATTTTCACCTTCAACTTGATGTACCCTGCATCTGTGGAATACCTGAATAGGCAACAAATCATCCCAAATTGAGACAGTGGACTTTGGGAGCATCAATATATATATAAATATATATTTTTCCCCTTTTTCTCTTTTTATGAGTGTGTATGCGTGTGCTTCTGTGTGTGATATTGTCTGTATAACTTTGCTTTTACCATTTGTCCTGAGCTCTGCCTGTCTGGTTATTTTTTGTTTGTTTTTTGTTATTTTAGTATAGTTTTCAGCATTTGTTACCATTGGTGGATTCGTTTTTTGGTTTGGTTTTATTCTTCTTTCTTTATTTTTATTTAATTACTTAAAAAGTGTTTTAATAATTATTTTTTGTTTTTAATAACTTTTTAATTTCATTTTATTTTAATTTTTCTCTCTTTCTTTCATTTTATCTCCCTTTTATTCTGAGCCGTGTGGGTGACAGGCTTGATGCTCCAGCCAGGTGGCAGGGCTGCGCCTCTGCAGTGGGAGAGCCAAGTTCACAATATCAGTCCATCAGAGACTGCCCAGCTCCACATAATATCTAATGGCAAAAATCTCCCAGAGATCTCCATCTCAATGCCAAGACCCAGCTCCACTCAATGACCAGCAAACTACAGTGCAGGACACCCTATGCCAAACAACTGGCAAGACAGGAACACAACACAACCCATTAGCAGAGAGGCTGCCTAAAATCATAATAAGGTCACAGACACCCCAAAACACACCACCAGACATCGACATGCTCACCAGAAAGACAAGATCCAGCCTCATCCACCAGAACACAGGCACTAGTCCCATCCACCAGGAAGTCTACACAACTCACTGAACCAACCTTAGCCACTAGGGGAAGACATCAAAAACAACGGTATCTACGAACCTGCAGACTGTGAACAGGAAACCCCAAACACAGTAAGTTAAGCAAAATGAGAAGACAAAGAAACACACAGCAGATGAAGGAGCAAGGTACAAACCCATTAGAAGTAACAAATGAAGAGAAAATAAGCAGTCTACTTGAAAAAGAATTTAGAATAATGATAATAAAAATGATCCAAAATCTTGGAAATAGAATGCAGAAAATACAAGAAACATTTAACAAGGACCTAGAAGAACTAAAGAGCAAACAAAGTATCACGAACAACACAATAAATGAAAGTAAAAATTCTCTAGAAGAGATCAATAGCAGAATAACTGAGGCAGAAGAACAGATAAGTGACCTGGAAGATAAAATAGTGGAAATAAATACTACAGAGCAGAATAAAGAATGAAAAGAATTGCAGACAGTCTCAGAGTCCTTTGGGACAACATTAAATGCACCAACATTAGAATTATAGGGGTCTCAGAAGAAGAACAGAAAAAGAAAGGGACTGAGAAAATATTTGAAGAGATTATAGTTGAAAACTTCCCTAATATGGGAAAGGAAATAGTTAATCAAGTCCAGGAAGCACAGAGAATCCCATGTAGGATAAATCCAAGGAGAAACACACCAAGACACATATTAATCAAACTACCAAATATTAAATACAAAGAAAACATATTAAAAGCAGCAAGGGAAAAACAACAAATAACATACAAGGGAATCCCCATAAGGTTAACAGCTGATCTTTCAACAGAGACTCTGCAAGCAAGAAAGGAGTGGAAGGACATATTTATAGTGATGAAAGAGAAAAACCTACAACCAAGATTACTCTACCCAGCAAGGATCTCATTCAGATTTGATGAAGGAATTAAAACCTTTTCAGACAAACAAAAGCTAAGAGAATTCAGCACCACCAAACCAGCTTTACAACAAGTGCTAAAGGAACTTCTCCAGGCAGGAAACACCAGAGAAGAAATAGACCTACAATAACAAACCCAAAACAGTTAAGAAAATGGTAATAGGAACATACATATCAATAATTACCTTCAATGTAAATGGATTAAATGCTCCAACCAAAAGATACAGACTGGCTGAATGGATACAAAAACAAGACCCATATATATGCTGTCTATAAGAGACCCACTTCAGACCTAGGGACACATACAAACTGAAAGTGAGGGGATGGAAAAAGATATTCCATGCAAATGGAAATCAAAAGAAAGCTGGAGTAGCAATTCTCATATCAGAAAAAATAGACTTTAAAACAAAGAGTATTACAAGAGACAAAGAAGGACATTACATAATGATCAAGGGATCAATCCAAGAAGAAAATATAACAATTGAAATATTCATGCACCCAACATAGGAGCACCTCAAAACTTAAGGCAAATACTAACAGCCCTAAAAGGGGAAATCAACAGTAAAGCCATCATAATAGGGAATTTTAACACCCCAGTTACACCAATGGACAAATCATCCAAAATGAAAATAAATAGGAAAACACAAGCTTTAAATGACACATTTAAAAAGATGGACTTAATTGATATTTATAGGACATTCCATCCCAAAAGAACCGAATACAATTTCTTCTCTAGTGCTCTTGGAACATTCTCCAGGATAGATCATATATTGGGTCACAAATCAAGCCCTGGTAAATTTAAGAAAATTGAAGTCATACCAAGTATCTTTTGTGACCACAACTCTATGAGACTACTTATAAATTACAGGAAAAACTCTTTAAAAAATACAAACAAATGGCGGCTAAACAATACAGTATTTAATGACCAAGATATCACTGAAGAAATCAAAGAGGAAATCAAAAAATATCTAGAAACAAATGACAGTGAAAACGCGAAGACCCAAATCATATGGGATGCAGCAAAACCAGTTCTAAGAGGGAAGTTTATAGCAATACAATCCTACCATAATAAACAAGAAACTTCTCAATTAAACAATCTAAAGTTACATCTAAAGCAATTAGAGAAAGAACAAAAAAACCCAAAGTTAGCAGAACGAAAGAAATCATAAGATCAGATCAGAAATAAATGAAAAAGAAATGAAGGAAATGCTAGCAAAGATCAATAAAACTAAAATCTGGTTCTTTGAGAAGATAAACAAAATTGATAAACTGTTAGCCAGACTCATCAAGAAAAGAGGGGAGAAGGCTCAATTCAATAGAATTATAAATGAAAAGGAGAAGTAACAATTGACACTGCAGAAATACAAAGGATCATGAGAGATTACTACAAATAACTCTATGCCAATAAAATGGACAACCTGGAAGAAATGGACAAATTCTTAGAAATGCACAACCTTCTGAGACTGAACCAGTAAGACATAGAAAATATGAACAGACCAATCACAAGCACTGAAATTGAAACAGTGATTAAATATCTTCCAAAAAAAAAAAAGCCCAGGACCAGATGGATTCACAGGCAAATTCTATCAAACAGTTAGAGAAGAGCTAACACCTATCCTTCTCAAACTCTTCCAAAATATAGCAGAGGGAGGAACACTCCCAAACTCATTCTACAAGGCCACCATCACCCTGATACCAAAACCAGACCAAAAAAAGAAAACTACAAAAAAACTACAAAAAAAAAAAAAAAGAAAACTACAGACCAATATCAGTGAATGAACATAGATGCAAAAAACCTCAACAAAATACTAGCAATCCAACAGCCCATTAACAGAATCCTACACCATGATCAGTTGAGGTTTATCCCAGGAATGCAAGGATTCTTCAATATATGCAAATCAATCAATGTGATACACCATATTAACAAATTGAAGGAGAAAAACCATATGATCATCTCAATACACGAAGAGGAAGCTTTTTACAAAATTAACACCCATTTATGATAAGAACACTCCATAAAGTAGGCATAGAGGGACCTTACCCCAACATAATAAAGGCCATATATGACAAACCCACAGCCAACATCATCCTCAACAGTGAAAAACTGAAAGCATTTCCACTTAAGATCAGGCACAAGGCAAGGTTGGCCACTCTCACCACTATTTTTCAACATAGTTTTGGAAGTATTAGCCAAGCAATCAGAGAAGAAATAGAAATAAACGGAATCCAAATCAGAAAAGATGAAGTAAAGCTGTCACTCTTTGCAGACAACATAATACTATACATAGAGAATCCTAAAGGTGCTACTAGAAACCTACTAGAGTTAATCAATGAATTTGGTAAAGTAGCACAGTACAAAATTAATGAACAGAAATCTCTTGCATTCCTATACACTAATGATGAAAAATCTGAAAGTGAAATTAAGAAAACACTCTAATTTACCATTGTAACAAAAAGAATAAAATACCTAGGAATAAACCTACCTAAGGAGACAAGAGACCTGTGTGCCGAGAATTAGGAGACACTGATGAAAGAAATTAAAGATGATATAAATAGATGGAGAGATATGCCATGTTCTTGGATTGGAAGAATCAACATTTTGAAAATGACTATACTACCCAATGCAGTCTACAGATTCAATGCAATCCCTATCAAACTACCACTGGCATTTTGAACAGAACTAGAATAAACAATTTCACAATTTGTATGGAAACACAAAATACCCCAAGTAGCCAATGCAATCTTTAGAAAGAAAAACGGAGCTGGAGGAATCAGGCTCCCTGACTTCAGACTATACTACAAGCTACAGTATTGTGACAGTATGGTACTGGCAGAAAAACAGAAATACAGATCAATGGAACAGGATAGAGAGCCCAGAGATAGACCCACATACATAAGGTCACCTTATCTTTGATAAAGGAGACAAGAATATACAATGTAGAAAACACAGCCTCTTCAATAAGTGGTGCTGGGAAAACTGGACAGCTACATGTAAAAGAATGAAATTAGAACACACCCTAACACCATACAAAAAAATAAACTCAAAATGGATTAAAGACCTAAATGTAAGCCAGACACTGTCAAACTCTTAGAGGAAAACCTAAGCAGAACTCTCTATCACATTAATCATAGCAAGATCCTTTTTGACCCAGCTCCTAGAGAAATGGAAATAAAAACAAAAATAAACAAATGGGACCAAATAAAACTTAAAAGTTTTTGAACAATAAAGAAAACCATAAACAAGATGAAAAGATAGCCCTCAGAATGGGAGAAAATGTTTGCAAATGAAGTAACTGACAAAGGATTAATCTCCAAAATATACAAGCAGCTCATGCAGCTCAATATCAAAAAAACAAACAACCCAATCCAAAAATGGGCAGAAGACCTCAATAGGCATGTCTCCAAAGAAGATACACAGATTGCCAACAAACACATGAAAAGGTGCTCAACATCATTAATCATTATAGAAATGCAAATCAAAACTACAATGAGGTATCACCTCACACTGGTCAGAACGGCCATCATCAAAAACTCTACAAACAGTAAATACTGGGGATGGTGTGGAGAAAAGGGAACCCTCTTGCACTGTTGGTGGGAATGTAAATTGATACAGCCACTGTGGAGGACAGTATGGAGGTGCCTTAAAAAACTAAAAACAGAACTACCATATGACCCAGCAATCCCACTCTGAGAAAACCATAATTCCAAAAGAGTCATGTACCACAATGTTCATTTCAGCTCTATTTACAATAGCAGGACTTGGAAGCAACCTAAGTGTCCATCAACAGATGAATGGATAAAGAAGATGTGGCACATATATACAATGGAATATTACTCAACCATAAAAAGAAACAAAATTGAGTTATTTGTAGTGAGGTGGATGGACCTAGAGTCTGTCATACAGAGTGAAGTAAATCAGGAAGAGAAAAGCAAATGCCATATGCTAACACATATATATGGAGTCTAAGAAAAAAAAAAAAAAAAGGTCATGAAGAACTTAGGGACAAGACAGGAATAAAGACACAGACCTACCAGAGAATGGACTTGAGGATACGGGGAGTGGGTAGGGCAAGCTGGGACAAAGTGAGAGAGTGGTAGTGTATATATGGACATATATACACTACCAAATGTAAAGTAGATAGCTAGTGGGAAGCAGCCTCATAGCACAGGGAGATCAGCTCTGTGCTTTGTGACCAGTCAGAAGGGTGGGATAGGGAGGGTGGGAGGGAGGGAGACACAAGAGGGAAGAGATATGGGGATATATGTATATGTATAACTGATTCATTTTGTTATAAAGCAGAAAGTAACACACCATATAAAGCAATTATACTCCATTTAAAATGTTAAAAAAAAAAGGAACGAAGACAAGGGGGAATTTGAAAAGATAATTGAATATCAAGAAAGACATCCTTAGATTAGTCAAAAAAATATATTATACGTTTGTTACTTAAACTACTATGTTAAGTTTTTGTGATATAAATATATATTCATCATTTACACTTTAAAATTATAACCTTTTTTAAGAAAAATGCCTTATATTTATTCTTTTAAGAATATATTTCAAGTTTTTGCATATGAAGTTCTTTTTTAAAATTTCTTGGTCTTGGGAGGCTGATGGCAATTAAAATATCTCTGACTATTTTTTAATGATTTCAGAAGTGCATACCTGATTTGCTGATATGTTTTCTCTAAATCAGAATTTTACCTTCAATACAGAAGTCCTTAATTATGAAATACTTCTATTCCTCATTATTTAACAAGACAGAAAAGAAAATTACTAAACTCCGGTGGTACATTTACCGAAAAGAATTAATGTAACTCACATTCTTTTCCATCACTTCCTTCTGCTTTATGTCCCATCACAGGGCCAGCAGCTGAGCCACACGAAGGAGATATTTGACAGATAAATAACACAGATGACAATGTCTGGAATACAATATTTATCATTAACATCTGTGTCTATGCAAAGCTCTTGGCTGCCTTCTTAGTTTGATGCTTGGCTGGGAGTATTTGGTCTGATGACTTCACTGCTAAATGTACTCATATATGTGTATCAGGTTCTAATGACCTGCTGAGGAAATCAGCTATTGATAAACTAGTTGCAAAGTCTTGATCCTGGGAACGTGTCATCTTTGTTCCCCTGATATTCTATATCCACAGGAATTTGACCCAACTTAATGTAAGTACCCTAAATAAATACCACCTGTAATTGTCATGTAGAGTAAAAATAGGATATAAAGCATACTAAAATAATACCAATTTAATTCTCTGTGTCTTTGGATCATACTTTTCACATCACTTCAAAAATAAATTGCTATAAACCACATTATTTTTAGTACTACAAAATTAATTAATTTGTAATCCTTTAACTGAGTAATCAAATACCAGGCAACTATATTCTGGAAGGATTTATTTTTCCTATTATTAGAAAATCATATATATCAGTTTTGAAGACACAGAAAGTATATTCCAAAATTTGCAACAAATATCAAACATTGACTCAATTCACTTTATCAGTTCTGATTAAATTCAAGTGATTCTCATTACAATAGGAAGTATATTTACATGCATTTACAAAAATAAATAAATACAGAGAACTTTCATACAAAGTTTTACTAGAATGTCTTAATTTAGTAAATATCTTTAAGAAGAACAGATTAATATTTATTTAAAATCAAGTACTTTCAAAATTGTGTGCAATATAAAAATATTTATCAAAAGGACTCAACACTGAACAAATGAGAAATTGAGGGTCAATATTACTAGCAATAATACTAGTAACAGTTCAGGAAAAATAACTTAGTCTTAAATATTTAACTGTTACGTGGTTTTGTATTCAAAATCAATAAAAACCTCCCTTAATGTTCCTGTTCAGGCCCATATTTTCTTTTGTACTATACATTTCTAGTTTCTTACTTTAAAATATATTAAACTGAAGTTTATTGATTTTATCAGATTTTTGGAATAATGATCATAAAACAAAAACAATAAAAAAACATAAAACACAACCACAGGCTTGTCTGAAGCAATTCCCTAGTGAAGCTACCCCTCTGATTTTTTTTTTCATACCCCACAAATGTAACACATTTGGAAAGTAATTTTATATACTTTGAAGATTGGTATTGACACACACTTGGTTCTTCTGAACCAATTGTGTTAACTTGTTCTAGGGAACAAATTCTCTACCATAATTTCATTTAAAGCACATTTTAAAAGTTATTTGCTATTTTTCAAAACTAAACTTAAAAAATAGCACAGTTATTAAAGATGCATTTTGTACACTTTTACTTCTCAAAGACTAATTAGGTTTTAGCTTTAGTGCTATTCAAATGGGATTTTGTGTGCTTAGGTTGTTTGAAAATATTGTCTTCCGAAGTGTGGAGGAATCATTTGGATGACACTGTAGGCTCCTGATGCCAATATGGGAAATTTTCTTCCAAAGACAGCATCTGGTTCTTTGGCAAATCTGTTGGTGGTTTTTCTGCACTTCTAGATCTGTTATATGGCTGGCTGCTTTTGAGAACCATTTTCTAGTTTACTGAAATGAAGTACTATTTAAATCAGTGAAACATTCTGTGATGTTGATTTAAGTAGTAGCTTAGAAACTAAGGCTCCATCTATGAGGTAAGCATAATATTGATGTCTGTATGCTGATACATCTGTTTCTGAAAATGCCTGGAATTGCCTAAATGTGTGAGATGAATAAGCATATTATATGTTCAATAGAAAAAAAAATTGAAAGTCATTGATATTGTTTGAAAATTTATTCTTTACCCATTCAGAAGTTAATTAATTGAGAAGTACCAAACAGTAGGGAGTTAGTCAGAATCTGCTATTTCTTCTGGTAAAGCTATTAACAAAATGAGTAGAAAAAATCTCCTGTGACGTAACATAATACTAACATTTTTACATATTTCTGTATTTTCCAAAAATACCATATGTGAATAATGTTTCTTTAGAATATGGAATTCATAATCAACAGAGCAGTTACAAGGCAGGATTGTTTTCTCTCAAGGTAATTATAAGCAATGCAATTTAATAATTTCTGACATGATAAATAAAAGGATATGCAAAATAAAGTTTAATTTATTACTATATGTTCCCATTATTTTTGGTAGTTAACTCTTGCCAAGTACAAAAGTAAATAATAACTCCTCAGGTTCCCTTATTAACCCATTTTGACCTCAAGTTAAAGGAACTTGTACTTTACAAAACTGATAAGGAGCTTAGGAAAAGAAGGAACTGCCAAAGGGGACAGACACAAATAGAAGTTGAAACATAACATTAAGCAAAAATACATGGTTTGACTATTACAGGATCACAGATGATCAACTTATTTTTCCTTGATAAATAAGGGAAAGTTTTAGTGAAGAAGTGCTGTTAGATCTGAGTCTGAATAATAAATAAAAGGTTTTCAAGAAAAAAAATAAAGTATTGATAGAATATTCCAGAAAGTTGGAAATTCATGTAATAAAGGGAAAAGAGTCATGAAAGTTTATTGGATTAAGTTTCTTCTATTTCCTTATGTGATCTACTGTGATGATTCAGTTTGCCATCATGGAATTTTTCATCATGGATTTTGTCTTGAATCAAAACAAAGGTATTTTGTACAGGGGTTAGTAGTCCTTACCTTTCTAATCCATCACCCAGGCTTCTTCCAACCTACTGGCAGTTCCCACACTGGCGATTCCAATGCTTTGGTGGTTCAGTATTAAGAAATGATACTTCTAAAACATAACAGTCATTTATAAAAGTAAACAAAGCTTTTTAAAACAAAAGATTAATATGAACATATGGTGGGAGGAGTACAATTTTATTAGCAACAAAAAACAAGAAAAAGAATGGAACTTAAAATGTGTTGTATCTCTTTGAAGAATATTATAAAATTCATAGAGAAAAAAATGTCAAATAAATAGGCATTTTAATTATGGTGTTTAATGGAAAATAAAAATCAATATATAAAGATTTGAATATATATATAAAGATATGAATATATGAATATATATATAATTCATATCAATATATCAATATATAAAGATATGAATTTGTACATAAAATGAATATAAACTTCAACTGTATCCAACAAGTTTTTGTGTGAGTGTATAACTTGCCAAAATGATTTTATAGTTCATCTGGAAATATTTACATGAAGCTTTTGAAGAATGAGATATTTCATAATGTAATAAGCATTTTTTTTAAACATCCACATTTGCATTTGGTGGAATTGTTGCTTTACTATCCCCAGTTCTTTTCTCCTCCCTGTAAAGGCAAGGAAAAGCTTTTTCATGTCTCTATTTGAATTTTTATGCATCTTATATCACCAAGGGACCATGCCTGGGCTAGGCTGCTGGAGGGTGAGGGAAATGTATAGACTAACCAAGCAGCCAAAGTACTTCTAATTGAAGCCAAACTAAACCAGTCAATAGTTAACCTCATTAACCATATGAATCAGCCCAACTGACCTGATAAAAATCTTCCCAATGGAGTTTTGCCAAAATTGCTAACCAGCATACCAGTAAGCCAGCAGTGTTTATATTGATGCATTATTTTTTGCCATATGCAGAACTGAAAGAAACCAGTGAAATGTATTTATTGTAAAATATCAATATATTGTTTAATTTTATGGTATCCATAGATTTAGTTGAAGGAGTTAGGGCTCTGAAATTTAAACAACTGAGTTTGAATTGCAAATCTGCTTGTACAGACCTGATGAAGTCTAGACATATTGAACACTCAAACTTTTTCTTTATGGATGAAATGGGCATAATAATGTCTATTATTTTAAGATGTTGCAAGGATTAATTCAGAATTGTATAAATTTTTTGGCATGTGTTAATATTTCTATAAATGGATGTATAGATTGAAAAATAAAGATTAATCATAGACAGATATATAAACACAGCTCCCTATACAGAGAAAGATAATATAAAGTCATTATACCAATAAACAGACTGATCATGTTTTTTGTTTTTTTTTTTGCGGTACGCGGGCCTCTCACTGCTGTGGCCCCTCCCATTGCAGAGCACAGGCTCCAGACACGCAGGCTATGGACGCGCAGGCTCAGCGGCCATGGCCCACGAGGCCAGCTGCTCCGTGGCATGTGGGAGCCTCCCGGACTGGGACACGAACCCGTGTCGCCTGCATCGGCAGGCAGACTCTCAACCACTGTGCCACCAGGGAAGCCCTGATCTTGCTTTTTTTATTGATATCCGTGAATAGTTTCCACTTCAAGCAACAAGAATCCATAATTTTATCTTTAATTTGAACACCAAGGTGTGTAGTCAAATTCTTATTGTCCCAGCAGTAACTAATTTTGTGATTAGATTTTTTTCTGTAATCAGAAAGGCTTCAAAACTCAGAAGATGGATAATTATGGATGAGGTAAAGAAAATACAAGTACACTAACCCTAGGCCATTAATCATTTTCTACATGATTTGAAATAATATTGTCCATCTTGATTGTGAGATCAATGTATAAAGATATTTAAAATAATTATAAGTATCAATTTATTTGGATTCATAAATTTTCTCTGGAAAGATGCTTTAGTTAAAGAATCTAGAAATTCTACCTAAGCTCACTGTAGTATTTGGTATTTGCTTAGGGGAAAAAATAATGTTTAAATATTATAGAAAAAAAGATGCATTAAATTAGAAAAAGAGTAAAAAATGAAAAATATAATTTTATTTTTCCTTCACAAAATATGTGCATTAATTTACTTTCCAAACCATTTCATAAAATTTTCTTTAATAATTTTTTTTTCCCTTGAGAACTATGAAAACTGGAACATAAGAATATTTGAGACATCAAATTCAAGATGATTATAGCTTTGCGGTCTCTTCTAGTAACATCTGCACTGAAGATCTTGTATTATTAAATATATTTCATGTAAAATATTTTAAACATATAAGTGCTTTATGAAAACTATTCATGATTGCTAGAATGTTTATGCCAACATTATTTAGTACTAAGGAAAAGGTGAAAAACTGAAATATTTTCAGTTTAATGGAAATTTTTAATGGAAATGTGTGATTAATAAAACTATAGTGGTTCTAAAATTTAAGAATTCTAATTCTATTTATGTCTTTATATCTTATAACTGATTATTTTCGATATTATTTATAAATAAAAATAGCAGGTATCAAGCACCTTGGTAAGCATCTTACACATGCACAGTCATTTAGTCCTCACAATAACCAATAAGGTGGGTAATATTATTTAATCCTGATTTTGCAGCAGGTAAAAATGACACACAGAAATGTTACAATGTTAAAAAGTATTAGACCAAGGATAAAATGTTATTAGATTAAAACCAGGGTCCATGTTCCTGACACACACACTGTGTTTCTTATTAATGGATTACAAATAAAGTCATCATTGGGTATCAGTTTACTGAAGAGGATTCGTTCCAGGACCCACCACCAATACCAAAATCCACAGATGCCCAAGTCCTGTAGCTCACCCTCTGTGTCCACAGTTTCACATTCGTGGACACCGAGGACTGACTCTAATCACTCTTGAGGTTGTCCTCATTCAATTCCAGGCTTAGGATATCTGATTTTGAAAACACTTGTAATTTGGGAAGAATTCTTTTGTTGAATATTCAGTGAAAATCTTTGGTCCTGAAACATTCACTTCACTTTTGAAGCACACACAAATCAACAAGGTATGAGAGTTTTAAATTTAAAAATGCAAGTATTCAGTCCTATACTCCTGAATTTGAGCTTATTTATTTATTTAGAGTATATGTCTCATAATTTTTCGAGAAAGAATAATGATTTTTTTTTGCAGTACGCGGGCCCCTCACCGCTGCGGCCTCCCCCGCTGCGGAGCACAGGCTCTGGACATGCAGGCCCAGTGGCCACGGCCCATGGGCCCTGCTGCTCTGCAGCACGTGGGACCCTCCTGGACCGGGGCACGAACCCGCGTCCCCTGCATCGGCAGGCAGACTCTCAACCACTGCGCCACCAGGGGAGCCCAAGAATAATGATTTTTAAATTTTATTCATTCACTGATTTGGAAAATATAAAGTGACTGGCTTGGAAAATTATTTTAAAATTCAACTAGCTTATGCTTTACTGACTTAGTGATTTTCTTGGTGCGTATCCTTAAATGACTACACATTTTAAAGTGAAAAGGTAACAATAAAGTAGTTCTTTACTTTAAAACAACCCTTAGAATACATGTGGCAGGACTGTGGAATGGTAAAAATTAACCAAGGGAATAGTGTTATGCAATCTCATCTCCTAGAAAAATAAAATTACATTAAAAATGTACAGTTTTCCACTTTTTCTTAATGGAAATTATACTTGTGTTTTTTAAAATGTAGAAGTATCAAACAATCCTACCTTCTGTTTTATATTAAGCAGCCTGGACAGGTAATATTACTTTCAGAAAATTTTCTATTATTGTTGTTAGTATTATATTTGATAGCAAATAAAGGGGAATAAGGGAAATATTTTACTGATGCATGTAATAGCTCATTTATGAATAAGTCTTTGATTGATTATATTATGTAAGTGTGCTCATTGAACACATCAAAAGATAATTTTTTTTTTTTTTTTTTTTTTTGCAGTACACGGGCCTCTCACTGTTGTGGCCTCTCCCGTTGCAGGCTCCAGACGCGCAGGCCCAGCGGCCATGGCTCACGGGCCCAGACGCTCCACAGCATGTGGGATCTTCCTGGACCGGGACACGAACCCGCGTTCCCTGCATTGACAGGCAGATTCTTAACCACTGCACCACCAGGGAAGCCCCGGTAATTTTTTTTTAATGTACATGGCACCATTAGCTTAAGAATATTTTACTCTCCATGACACATTTTAAAAAATTCCTTCTTCAAATCTCTCCATAGTAGAGAAGTTGGCTGTTTGTAATTCTGTCATTTCCAGGGTGTGCAGATTTAAATATATGCTAATACCATTAAAACAATGTGTCTTGGAGAACATAAAACAAATTAACTTTGATACTTGGTGGAATTGACACCCTCATAGCAAGTAAACCTTCTGGCTTCACTGATTTTCAAGGCCCTTTAGCAGATACAAGACTTCTTAGATTTATGAAAATAGTCTTGCATTTTAGTAAATTACATTTTTCTAATTATTGATTTTATTTGAAAATGAGAAAAAATAGTAGCATCAATTGCTATTATTGACACCTTAGTATCTAAATATAGACATGATTTCTTTACTTCCTACAATTCTTATACACAAGAGTAAACAGTGTTTCAGTTACTAATATTAATTCAGAAATGAACAGTATTTTGTCAGAATTTTTAAATGCTAGAACTAAAATTAATGTTATATAATAAATAATTTATATTTATAAATACTATATTTATAAATGATTAAAAAAGGAAAAGTTCACTCAGATAACACTGTTAAATGAAATGTGTTCAGATTATATTGAATGGCATTATCTTTAGGTCTAAAACTAAGTCACTATCAGTGGAAACAGAGTTTTAGAAACCAGAAAATAATTATAAACTTTTTTTTAAATCATGACAACTCTCTATCTGTGATACTAACTCAGGAAGACTTCTGTGGCCATTCCCATTTATATAAGTGTATCTCTGTGTGTATGTGTCTGTATGTGTGTACCTGCCCACTTATAATGTCAATAGTGACACTTTATTTATTGATATTATTTGTTTAGTTATTATCTTCACTATCCCCCACCTCACATGCACAATGCACACTGGCCGTGAGACTATTATGAGCAATCAAGTGATTCTTACCCAATTTTGCATATTAAAATGCTAATCTCAATGCTTGGCATTATTAAAATGCTTGTTGTACTGATATTTTAAAGAAAAACTCAGCTCAACAAAAAATAGCTTCACATATGTAAAGGTGTAAAGCCTTAGTGACCAATTCATAAATCTCAAGAAGAGTTAGTGGTGAATAATGCCAGTTTAATGGATATGATGCTGCTTATGTCTTCAAAAGTGTTACCATGCAATGAGATCCCAACTTTCATAAAAGGTACATACCATATCTTGTATCTCTGTATAGATGGAAAACAATACAATTCTTTCCAGAAATGTTAGATGAAATAAAACACTGTATTTCAGGGTTACATGTGTAAGAAAAGTTACAGTCCTAGATATGCTACCTTTTGCTAAGGAATATTTATGAAATTTATAATGTATGTATTAGATATTAATTTGTTAAGTATATTTTGATCATTATTGATACGGTTTAGTTTAGATAAATAAAGTAGGTGATGGCCAGTGAAGAGGAGGCAGTTGAGGATAGAAAATCAGATTAGAATAAACATTAGTTTAGTACAAATAATACATCTTAAGAACTAAAATATCTGGTGCTTAATCCTTATTCTAAAAAATGCTATCTATATGAGTTTTAGAAATTTTTTTCAATATTTATGAAAATAAAATTTGAATCATATATATGTTGGTGGTTTGGGAATGAGGATAAATAAGTTCATATTTATAGATGCTCAGTAGTTATAATTAGAATCAAAACAAGTAATGATAACCAGAGACATGTCCTGATTTACCTTATATGAAGATACCAATAGAAGGGCATTAGCAGCCATTTCTTAGAGAGCCCACCTACCAAATATGCTCACAGTTCAAATCACAGGGTTTCCTAGAAAACCAAACATACCCATAATGCCCATTAAATGGAAACTCTGTGACCCATAGTCTATATTTTTGTTTTCTTATATAAACCTTGCCTTGCCTTTTGCTTCTGTTAGGTGACAGTCAAACCATAAGTCACAAATCTCCTCCTTCATGTACAAATAAATCTCAACTGCATTCTTACGTACCCTAATACCTCTGTGTTAGTTGTTTCTAGGGGTTTCATGAAGGTTAAACTTCATGATTCTCTCCATTAGAGTCACAGAAACAAGCAGCTTAAGTGTACACTTCATCCACACCCATGTCACAGGATGTCTTCTATTGGCCCTGCTGTTGAGTCTCTGTTAAAGGCAATAAAGTGCTTTGGTTTTCATGGTTAATCTGGTTATGTACATGTCTGCTTTCTATGTATCCTACATTTATTACCCCATTAATAGTAGCAAACATAGAAAGTTAGTTTTGATAATCTGACCATCTGATCTCCATCAGGTGGACTAGAATAAGGAATGAATTCTCTGTAACACGTCAATCAACTCAGCATATGGTCTTATATTTTTGTCACTTTGTCTTTCTGTCTTGAGAATTCCTGGAATTGAGTTACCCATTAACAGGCTACTGGGTCACAAAACAATAGTTTAGTTGGACAGTTAACCATTGTCAGCTCTGGGGTTGAGAATTTGTTCATAACAACTTCAGAGATGCTATTTTGACAATTGATAAATACTCCAGTTGTTTTTTGGTATTTATTTTTGATGGCTTTCTCTTTGTTTGTCTATATATACGTAAGTGAGGGAAGGAGTGTTTCTATGCTGTTCTAAAGGAAAATAAATTATCATTTCTAATGCTACATTTATAATTATGGTCTTTCCTTGTCTGCACACAGCTCTTTTAATACTTTTGGAAATTAATCGATCATATGAATTTGTCAAATGTATATACTATGAGTTACATGATTCAAACATATTTCCTGTCAAAACAGAAGAAAACTTATAGCATTTTCTAAAAATTAAAATTATTTTGTAAAACTTGAAAACAATGATTTTAATTATTTGTGTAACAAATGCACAGGTGAGACTAAATATCTGTTGGAGTTAGACTATATAGGTGAAGTAGAAAGGATTGCTTTTGGCTTAAGTTTATTTTTTTAAACAGCTTTATTGAGATATAATCAGCATACTATACAATTCATCCTTTTATAGCATAGAAGTCAATGGCTTTTAGTGTATTTTCAGAGTTGTTCATCCATCACCACAATCAATTTTAGAACATTTGAATAATCCCAAAAAAGAAAACCATAGTTCTTACCCTACAATTTCTGTATATATAGATCTGCCAATTCTGGACATTTAATTTAAGGGAATTATAAAATACATGAACCTTTGTTACTGGTTTCTTTCACTTAGTATGTTCTCAAGGTTCATCCATGTTGTAGTATTCCTTTTAATTGCCAAGTATTTTATTGTATCGAAATAACGTTTGATTTCTCTATCAGTTGATGGAAATTTGAGTTGTTGCTACATTTGGCTATTATGAATAATGTTGCTGTGAACACTAATGTACATTTTTTTTTTCATGAACATGTTTTTATTTCTTCTGGGCATGTGCCTAGGAGTAGAGTTGTTGGATCTTATGGTAATTCTGTATTTAACCATTTGAGGAACTACCAGACTGTTTTCTAGAGTGTTGGCACTGTTTTACATTTCTACCGGCAGTATATGAGGATTTCAATTTGTTTATATTCTTGCCAACCTCTGTATTATATGATACTGTATATATAATACAGGCAGAAGGACTCCTGTACAGCTAAGGCTGTAAGAAAGATATGCACATAATCAGGTAGGAAGGGAAGAAAAGCCATCAGGACCTGGGTAGAGACAGAAAAGAAAAAGGATAATACATAGGTAGACACCCACCTTGGGGAGTGAGCAGTGAAAGCCGAAGATGGGTGACCCCAGTCCTGGGGTCCTAACAAGGGGAAGACAAGCCCCATTGACTGCTCTGAGTAGCACTGGTACTAACAGGAGGAATGTGGGAAGCGGAACTCCACTCACGAAGACTGTGCCCATGCTCTGGCTTGACCTGGAGGCAGGGCAGAGAGAGGTCTGCTCCAGAGGCTGCCAGGTTTCCTGTGACTTATAATTTTGTTGCATACCTTAAAATTTCCTTTAACCTGGTAGCTGGGATTATTCACCATGTGTGCATGTAGTAAAGCTGACTGCTAAATTAATTGAGACTTAGCAGTAGATTGTCAGTCTCACCTTTCATTACATAGTACCTCCAATTTGAAGAAACCTTACATCTCTACAAAAAGCCTCAGTACTAGTTGGACAGAGGAAATACTACCATTAAATGTGTTTATTGCCTTCTTCTCACATAACTTGAGGTGCTGCTCCAATATAAATCCAGCAACTTTAACCTACTGGTAAAGGTCAGTTATCTGTTTAATTAGCTGTGCAAATTTTCAGCCTACCCTATAATTGACTGCTGTTCCTTAAACAACTCTGATACATTTTATATTATTTGTTGATGACATATCTTTAAAATCATCAAGGGATATTACTTCTGGATGTGCACAAAGAAAGACTCTGGTAGAGGATCAAACTTACTAAATTCTTTGAAGTTTTCTCTGAAGAAAGAATGTTTCTAACTTCCTTAAATGCTAACCAATACATAAAATGAAATCATTATTTTTTAAAGTAAAATGAAATAAAATAATAAATAAAAATGATGCCCTATTAGAAGTAATCAAATACCACAGAAAAATCTTAATTATTCATATCAGAGCCCATATAAATATAATATTTTAGAAGTTAAAATTATTGCCTTACAGTCTGCTACCAAGAAGGAATTTTGTCCCTATGCATATTATAATGGCATATACACAATCCAATGTCACAAATTCAGAAGAAATTTTGTAAATACAATCTGAATCTACTATAAAATCTATATAAATATATATTTATAGGTCAAATGTTTCTTATGTAGAGGAACAAATTTTGGCATTGCCAGCACAACCACTTGATGAGAGCTAAGTCAATCTCTAGTCCATTAGTTCTCATGTTACATAAAAGCTCCCTCCATAATGAAGGAGTTTTACTAAATTTACAAACACTGTTGACTCTTGAACAGCACAGGTTTGAATTGTGCAGTCCACTTATACACAGATTTTCTATTCAATAAATATGTACTACATTGTCATACTATCTGTGTTGCATGAACCTCAGATGTGGAGGGCCAACTGAAAGTTATAAGCACTTCTTCAACAGCGAGGTACTCTTGGGTACATCAGTTCATAATTGATGTGACTGTGTATACTAGAAAAGACATTAACAAAGATCAGCCTTTGGTTCTAGTTGCAAAGGACTAAATCAGTTATTTTGAGACATTATTTTTAAGCCAAAGGGGTAAGTGTTCATAGATTTATATTGAACAGTATATTTCTTAAAAGATAGTTTAGATCTCCAGATATATTGGTGAGCTAACTCTGAGGT
Source organism: Monodon monoceros (assembly GCF_005190385.1). NCBI lineage: Eukaryota > Metazoa > Chordata > Mammalia > Artiodactyla > Monodontidae > Monodon > Monodon monoceros. The sequence goes on from NW_021703785.1 coordinate 34,821,457, forward strand.
TACCTGGTGAACTCCAATTTATTGCCTAAGAAGCAATAAATAAATTAAAATGCATACATACTGACATACATACATATATAAATACATGAATAAATAAATAGAAATTAAAAAAGCTGTCTCTAGAATTTACAGATCAAGATATGACATCAGGTGTATGCAGATTCCTTCTAAGACCTTTGAATTATGCCCACAATTGGGACAAAATATTTATATTTCATTACTTGACTTTTCCTCTTAAACCTTGTGATTTATTTTCCTTATATTGGATCATAGTATTTTACTGTTAAAATGTCTTTACTAGTCTTTTATTGACTTTCTCTTTGCACCTTTGTTTTCCCTGAAGCCTTTAATCTTCTTAATGTAACATCAACAGTTGCCAATATTGTGACTACTGAATTTGTTGTCTGACTCTAAAACCTCTACTGTGGACCATCCCTAACTTATGTACACAGCTGAAGTGGATATAAGAACCCAAAGTACAGTAGTATATTCTTATATTTCTCATATATCCTAGAACCTTGGAGGAACTCAGAGACTGTCAGAAACAGCAAAAAAGCCCTGAGATTAATGATGGAAGATATGGGTGAAAAAAATTTCCAGACACCATTCCATGATTTCTCTTAAAGTCAGTGTTTGTTTCCATAACAAAACCAATTAAATTCATAATGTAATTGATACCAGACATTTATTTTTGTCATGATCATCTAGCCTTTCCAACTATTTAGAACAAATCCTTCACTTTTATTAAGAGTCTGATGTGGTAAGTTACCAGATGTAATTGAAGAAACTATCATCTCTCATAGAAAGTTTTCTACCCAAGACTAATGTGTTGACCTGCAATTTATCCACAACTATGTCCCAAATAGTAAATGAAACAGCTCAAGTTTTAGATACTCAGAAAAAAGCAACCATTTATTGATTAAAATACACTTAGACAATCATATTGACTTTGACTATGTATTGGCTAGCCAAGGTAAAGCATAATGAATAACAGTTTCTGTTTCAACACATCAGTAAAAGTGGAACAATCAATCAAGAGAAAAAATTCACTGTTATTGTACACAGGCTCATTTTCTTGATCAGGCCTAGTACAACTGGTAACTGAATACAAGGTGTTTTCCAATTATTTACTATGACATTGGTGGTTTTCCTTTTTTTTTTTTTTTTTTTTGCCTTCTTCCACCATCAGATATGTAGGTGTTTAGGAGTCAACACAGTTATGATTAGAAATTGACATTCAACTTATAATAATGCATGAACAAAAGACTTAAACTGTTAGAGACAAAATGACTCCTCTAGGAGTGAGATGGACCTGAAGAATTAAAATAAGGGAGATGGGCAGTCCTGGTTTAACTAAGTGAGTGATGCCAAAAGATGTACAACAGCATTTCTTACCCAGAGATAAACATACTATGTTCAGAAAGAGTTGAAATTGCAAAGTTTCACAGAAAGCCCATAAATATCTGCAATTGATTTCCTTGGTAATTGTTTTTGGTCTGCTCCCAGGTACATTGTTCTCTATGACAATTTTCAGCCAGCTCATTTACCAGAGAACAAAATTAAGTTTTCATGGAAGTAAGCCTTCTTCTGTGAATGACCTTTTGTTTTTCTATCATGAGTACTACCTTACATTTTTTCAGTACTAATAGTGTATACATGATTGATCTTCTGTGTGTGTGTGTGTGAAATATTGCAGGATTACCTTTTCTCTTATTTAGATAAAGATTTTTCCATTTATGATCATAAGGGAGATTGACCTGTAATTTTTCTATTCCACTGATTCCTTGCCTAATTTATTTTTTTTGGTTTCAATGTAATATTACCATTCATATTAGTTCCTCTTTTTAATCTATGTAAAATTGAGTGAAAATAGGAATATGTGTTCTTTATATGTTTGCTTATTTTTGACAATAATTTGGGAAGATGGTTTTTCTTTTATGGAGTAGAGGATAATAATTTAAACTTGAATTTTTTAAAGTATATTATATAATTTTGGATTACTATTTTGGCTGATTGTTTTCAGTAGTTTATATAATGCTATTTTTTTTCATTTATTCTAAGCTTAAAGTTGTATTGTATAAAATATTTCATAGTATTCCCCATTATATTTTTTACCTCACTGTATCTGGAATATTAACTTCCTCTTTGTTACCAATATTGTTCAATGGTTACTTTTCTTAATCATTCATGTCTCTTACATATAGTCCCATTTATTGGAATCTCTTCATATGTTCTCCAGTGTATATAAATTTATAATTTCTTTATAGGCTCTGGACCTCAAAGTTAGATAATTACAAAAGGAGCATCCTTAACAGATGTTGCCTTAACAATTTATATTTCTAATTGGATAGGCTACATATTAAATTTGCTGAAAATGAGACTTTTCCAAATAAATAAGTATGCTGTTTAGGTTAAGTGTCTTATTAGTGTAGCATCTCTCCTCAGTTAAAACCTCTAACTCATTTTCCTTATTTTACAATTGTTCTTCTCTTAAAATTTCTTGAATATTTTTCTGTACTATAGTTGGATATAGTTGGATGTACTATAGTTCATACAATTTTTGTATCCATAGTCCTATGAGTCAGCCTGGACACATTCTTCTCTCTTATTCTCTATGTCTAAACAACAATAAAACTGTTTATTTTGTTTTCTAAATTTAACCAGTCTCTTACTTTTCTTTTTCATGGTCTTTGTTATAGCCTACCAATTGCTCTCTGCATTAACTTTGATGTCTCTGTAAATCATGCTAACCAGAAGAAAAAGCGAAATTGTTAAAAAGCAAAACTGATCACATGATTTCTTTCCTTGAAACCCTGCACCGTATTCTCTTTTATCTTTGCAAAAAGGACAGCATACTTTACAAGGCCTGTATTCTCCTATATGATGTGAATATTTTCCATTTTCTTACCCCAATATGCACATGTACCTCTCCTCTACCAGATCTTTAAACAGTAACTTTCAATTCCAGTTTCCATTTGGAAAACTGGGGAAACTCAGCATTTGCCCATAGGGTGTGCTTAGAGTAACCTCATCTCTCCCCATAGTTCTCAATATTTCTTCTTCTTTTTTTTAAGGTTCCCAGCTCAATGCTGTTTGTGGAAGGAAGACTTAGAACTAAGTAAGACTCTCCCCAAGGCTCTCACCTCAGTGGCAGCTTAGTGTGTAATTACTTTATTATTTAATACATTTTGGTTACACCAGACTATTTTTCTGTAAGTAAGAAGTTCATGTATGTACAGAGTTGTTCTATACCACCTGTATAACAAATGTGTTTGACTAAATAAATCAATGCTTTGTTTCCTTCAAATAATTGAAATTTGATAAATACATTACTTAATTTCTAAAAAGTAACTTGGGAATAAGGTTTTTTTTTTTCTATCTTGGAACTACACTGTGTGGGAAAATAAAAACACATAAACAATGGCTATAAATACATAATAATGATGAAAGGAAAATGGTAAGCAGGGAATGACAGTAATCATGAGGTATGTGCTACTTTTTATAGAAATTGTCTGTGGTTTATGTTATAGCTTTATGTAAAACTGCAGTTTTAAAGAGTGGTTATTTTAAATTATATCAAAAGTAGTAACTTTATACTGTCCAGAGTTTACATTCAGAACTCCATTTACCATCACGGATAAATTAGCATAAATAAACGAATAGAGACTGGAAAAAATTAACCTATGCACATTATTTTCAACAATGGATGAAAATGCAAAATGGTGCCCCCTTTACACACACACACATACACACACACACACACACACACAACACCATGAGGCAAGGATTCTATAGTCAATTATTTTCATTGCATGAATCTCCTGATTTAGTTCTCAAGGATAAGTGTTCAAAGATTTATTTTTTTTATTTTTTTTTACTTACGGCAGACGTGTGCCTGAAAAATTATGCCTGTTGTAGAAAATTTGGAAAGAGTCTTAGAACATCCAATTATGCAAGACTTACAGATCATATAAGGGACACCTACTGTTTTAAATGGGAATGTGGGTTTTATAAATTTTTCACAGAGGACGTTCTGTCTGAAAGAGTTACTGGGCAGTGTTTGAAGAAAAGATATTTGTTCTCTTGTTTTGTTTTACTGACACCAGTTTTGTTAACCCCAATTAATTATTAAGTGCTGTGGTGTTTTGGAATCCCAGCATAAACATTTTATTTACACCTTATGAATCAGCCTAAGTAGAAATGCGTGAAGCATTGGGTATTTTGTCAGATGTTTATCTATCTCCATCAATTTTTTAATACTTGGAGAAGGTGCACATTTTTTTTTCTCATTTACAGAATCCTGTTTTTCAAGAGTAAATTAATTTTAGAAGTTACTGACACATTGTATCATATACTTTCTAGCAGTTAGCTTATTTTGCTTTTATTTGAGTAAAATAATTTTAATAAATGTACCAAAGTATGAGACTCATTTCTTCTAAATAATATCTCTAGGGTCCCAAAGTAATACAATATATAACTGGAAGCCCTTATTTTTTACAGTATATGGTCAGCATAAATGGTTTGAATTAGATGAAAAGCTGTGGATAGTTTAGAACCAACTTAAAATTAACCACACATTTTTACTTTGCTGAGACTATTTTATCGAGTACATAATGAACACAGTGAAAGCCTGAAATAATTTATTCACTTAAAGTTTTGATTTTTTAAGATAAATTCCCAGATCTTTACAAGCATAACATATTTCATTAATTAGCTCAATGCTTAATTGTAATTTCAAATTAGATTTTGCTTTTGCTGTTTAGTAATTTTTTTTTTAATTTGTACACTCTACTAACTTTATTTTGATATTTTATAAGGTAAGCTTAATTTTAGCATAAAATTTATCTATTAAGCATAGTCATAATATTATATGTGCTATATATTTATTATTATCAGTTCTCTACCAGCATACAAAACATCTGCTCTGTCTAAACTTTATCCATTGAGGTTAGGAGATGCAGTAAACAGGCCAATAACACTGACTAGTAAGTCAATGACCAGCAATAAATATGACCTCAATGCTATTGTTCTGTTCTACTGATATGCTATATCCAATTATTTTCACTATTTATTCATAAACTTAAATTATCTATTTCAGTAAATGAAGTTTATGTATCATTTTACCAACAGAAATTTACATATGAAAACATAATTAAAATGACATCAATGAGAAAGAGTAAATAAGTTGCTTTATCAAATAAAAACAATAACCCAAAGGAGAAGGAGGAGAAAAAGTAAGAGGAGGAAGACCACACTGACCACCAGGATGAAGAAGGTAAGGACAAGGACGAAGAAGAAATGGAGAAACGGCAAAGAAGAAATTCAACAACTAAAAGGCAGTTAAAATATAATAAAATATGGTTTCTAGTAACCAGAAATCCATATTTTGAATGACATTTTTTAGATAAAAATATAATAATAAATAGTGTTTGCAATGATATCAATATTTAAAATCTACAATTTCACATTTCTCAGAATACATTTTTTGCTTCCTTGCTTTTATAAATATTATTTTTCCTCATTACATTGTAAACTTCTCAATCTCAGAATTCTTGGGATTAATTATTTTTCTACAACATAAATGTATTAATGTCAATATTTGAAAGGTTTCCTTGTATCTCTTTTTTGCTGTATCCATATATTTTCCTTAATACAAATGAAAAAAATCTCCATATTTAAAATGCATGCCATTTGATGATTTCACCCTTGAACCTCTAACAAAACTCTTATCACACTTCCTTGCTTGTTGATAATTGACCCTTATCTTCCTTTTCCTTTGTTATTCTTTTCTTCTTTTTGTTCTTCTCTTTCCTTTTATCTTTTAGATGTAAGTCAGCCATCATGCATACTGTCTTCAATTAAGGTATGCATAGCTCATCTTTCCCTTCTGCCCTTTGGTACAGTGACATTTATATCTTCATTTCACTTCTCTCATAGACCTTAGAGTATTTCTCTGAAATATTCAAATTCAATTCCAATCCTAAATTCAAAAATTTAATACTGTATACCAAATAAGTCCTCTTAATGTCCTAACTCTTATTATATAAACTTTTCCAATATAACTCATCAGGTGATTACTGAAAGTTGATAATTAACATAAATGAAATGTGGATCTAGAGGAGAGGGATAAAGATGGAGGAATAAGAGGGTATGGAGCTCACTTCCCCCTCATAAACACATCAAAAATACATCTACATGTGGAACAATTCTTATGGAAAACTAACTAGAAACTGGCAGAAGAATCCTATATAGTCAAGGCTATAATAAAGAGTCCCACTTAATCTGGTAGGATGGGAAAAAACAAAAAGTATTGGGTTAAGACCTGTGCCATTGGGAGGAGTCTAGGAGGAAAAGGAGGTGTACATGGGCAGAGACTGTCACTCTGGGGAGTGAGCAGATTGTGCTATAGACTTGGCATCTCACTGCTGGGGTCTTAAGTGGAGAAGACAAAACCCCTGACTGCTGGGAGAACTGCTGAGATAGATATAAGGGCCAGAGAAGCCTAGACACCACTAAAAAGGAGTGAGTGGGTGCTAACTTGCCAACGGACAGGGCAGAGAGACCTCTGCACTAGCAGCTTCCACCTTGCCACACTCCCTAATCTGAGCCAGGCAAACACCCTGGACACTCTTACTCCATGCCATGGGTTGGCATGAGATCTAGGCCAGCTGGGTCTTATGAAAAGACTTGATCTAGCAACACAGAGAAGCTCAGGGGGCCTGGGGTGTGGGCTGGATGGGGTGGTGACAGTCATCATTGGTGCTTACCCAAACAGAGCCACAGAGGCAACCCAGACCTCTAGTGGCAGCACAGCCACTTGAAACTCCATGAACAACACACTAAGGTCCCTACTACCCACTGAGCAAATGTTCTAGCCCCTCCCTGTCTTTGCCATGGACTGGTGCTGGATCTGCGGCAGACAGGTCTTGAGAGAAGACTCAATTTGGGGACACAAAGAAAGCTCAGGGGCCTGAGGTTTTGTCTAGGTGTAGCAGCAGTAACCAGTTTTGGCACTTACTTAAAGAATACCCCAGAAGCAGCCCAGACTTAAGACCACAGCAGAGCCACTTTAATTACTGCAACCACAACAGCCCCAACCCCAGTCTCAGCCTAGCCAATGTGCACCACAATCTTGCACCAGATATGGGACAAGGACAACAGGGGAAAAGATGTGACCTTGGCAGCACTTGAGCAGAGCTGCATATACCTACACAGACAGCATATCAGACCTTTGGGAGCACATGAGCCTCACTTACTTCAGCACTTCCCTCCTTGGCAGCAAAGGCCCTAGTATGGCTAGAAGGAAAAACACATACTTAAAAGGAACAGAGCCTGCTTGACCCCAATGCTCAGGGCTTCAGCAACAGGAGAACAGACCCCACCCCTGACAGGGTAGCAAAAGCCACAGAGCAGAGAGGAAGTCTTGTGTAGGCAAAACTCCTTCAACACAGAGCACACCAACAATAAAAGTGATAGTGGCCAGCACACCATGAGGAAAGACACAGATGGTGTCCATGTCATATCCATCCATATCCACACCAAATACATTGAGCACATGCAGTCTACACAGATATGATACCACATAAAAAGCACCCTTTCAAGACCACAATAGAAAAATTTTCTCCTAAATTCATAGAGACAATAAAGTTAAATAAAATGAAAAGGCAGAGGAACTACACCTAAATGACACAGAAGAATACAAAAGTGATTTGGAAGATAGAATAATGGAAATCACACAATTAGAAAGCAGAAAGGAAGACAAATTAAAAAAAAAAGAAAGTAACATATAAGATCTAGGGGGTTACAAAAGAAGAAGAGAGAAAGAAGGGGATTGAAAATGTGCTTGAAGAAATTATGGCTGAAAATATCCCAAACCTAAAGAAAGAAGCATATCCAGGTACAAGAAGCACAAAATGTCCCAAACGAGATGAACCCAAACAGACCCATACCAAGACATATCATCACTAAAATAGCAAAAGTTAGAGATACAGAGAATTCTAGAGGCAACAAGAGAAAAACAGAGTCATGTACAAAGGAATCAGCTGATTTCTCTGCAGAAACTTTGCAGGTCAAAGGGAATGGCATGATTTATTCAAAATCTTGAAAGGGAAAAACCTGAAACCTAGGATAATCTACCCAACAGGATTATCATTTAGAATAGGAAGAAATTGACAATAGTACAACAATAGCAGGGAATTTACCACACCACTGTCATCAAAAGACAGATCATCCAGATAGAAAATCAATAAGGCAACAAATGTCCTAAATGACACAAAAAAACAGTTGGACTTAATATCTCCAGGACACTATGTCCTAAAAAGAGCCGAATACACATTCTTTTCAAGCATGCTGGAAGATTCTCCTGGATAGACCACATACCAGGTCACAAAACAAGCCTCAACAAATTTAAGAGGATAGAAATTATATCTAGCATATTTTCCAATGAAGATGGCAAAAATGAAACCAATTACAGAAAGCAAAATGAGAAATAAAAACCAAACAGGTGGAAACTAAACATTCTACTAAAATAACGGTTAAAAAGGGTTAATGATAAAAACAAAAAGGAAATCAGAAAATACCTCAATACACATGAAAATGAAAGCACAACTATACAAAATCTATAGGATGCAGCAAAAGTATTTCTAAGGAGAAAGTTTATAGCAATGCAGGCCTTCTTGATGAAACAAGAAAAATCTTAAGTAAACAACCTAACCTACAATCTAAAACAATTAGAAAAAAAAGAAGAACAAACAGAGCCCAAAGTCAGCAGAAGAAAGAAAATAATAAAGATCAGAGAAGAAATAAATAAAATAAAGATAAAAAAGCTATAGAATAAAATAAATGAAAACAAAAGCTGGTTTTCTGAAAATATAAACAAAATTGATAAGCCTTTAGCCAAGCTCACTATGAAGAAAAAGAGAGAGGACATTAATAAACAAAATAAGATGTGAAAGAAAAGAAATAGCAACAAATATCACAGAGATACAAAATATCATGGGAATACTATGAACAGATATATGCCAACAAATTGGACACCCGAGAAGAAATGGACAAATTTCTAAAAAGATTCAGCCTGCCAACACTGAGTTAAGAAGAAGCAGACACTTTGAACAGGTCAATCAAGGGAAGTGAAATAGAATCTATTAAAACAAAACAAAACAAAGAAAAACTCCCTGCAAACAAAAATCTAGGACCAGATGGCTTCACTGGGGAATTCTAACAAACATATAAAGCAGAGATAATACCTATCTTCCTAAGACTATTTAAAAAAATTGAAGAGAAGGAAACACTCCCAAATTCATTTTACAAGACCACCATTACCGTATTAAAACCAGACAAAGAAACTACACACCAAAAGAACTACACACCAAAATATTTGAGGAATATAGATGCAAAAATCCTCAACACAATATTAACAACCAAATCCAACAATACAAAAGGGATCATATATCATGATCAAGTTGGATTTATTCCAGGGATACAAGGCTGGTTCCATATTCACAAATTAATCAATGTGATACACCACATTAACAAAATGACAGATAAAAACACATGATCATCTCAATAGAAGCAGAAAATCATTTGACAAAATTCAAAATTCATTTATGATAAAAATTCTCAACAAAGTGAGCATAGAGGGAACATATCTTAACATAATAAAGGCCATGGGGCTTCCCTGGTGGCGCAGTGGTTGAGAGTCCACCTGCCAATGCAGGGGACATGGGTTCATGCCCTGGTCCGGGAAGATCCCACATGCCGTGCAGCGACTGGGCCCATGAGCCGTGGCTGCTAAGCCTGTGCGTTCAGAGCCTGTGTTCCACAATGGGAGAGGCCACAACAGTGAGAGGCCCATGTACCACAAAAATAAATAAATAAATAAATAAATAATAGAGGCCATATATGACAAACCCATAGCCAAGATAATACCCAAGGATGAATAGCTGAAAACCTTCCCACTAAATTCAAGAACAAGACAAGGACCCCACTCTTGCTGTTTCCATTCAATATAGAAATCAATCATTAATGTATATTATTCTTCCCAGTGTGTGTGGGCATCACCCAATCCGTTGAGAGCCTGGATAGAACATATGTGGAGAAATGAGGAATTTACCCCTTTTTTCCTGCTTTACTGCTTGAAGTGGGTCATCTCATCTTCTGCTCTTGGAGTGGGATTTACACAATTAGCTACCTTAGTTCTCAGGCCTTCAGACTTGGAATGAATTACATGGGACTTCTCAGCCTCCATAATCACCTGAGTGAATTCCTTATAATGCGTGTGTGTGTGTGTGTGTGTGTGTGTGTGTGTGTGTGTATTTTGTTTCTCTGGAGAAATCCTAAGACAGTCACCTAACCAGACCTCTTTGTGAGTAAAGCTGAAATATGTAGTCATTACTGAACAACTGTGTGTACAGGTAAATATTCACTTAAATGGAAAAAGCACAGGGCAACATGAAAATTAAATTTAAAATATATTTAGGGATCTCAGATAAGAGCAGTCATTGCATCCTTTAAGGAAGAAAAACATGATACAATACAATTAGGCAAAAATAAGCAAGAATAGTTTGTATAAAGAAGTAAAGATTAGAAATATAAATATAAAAGATTAGAAATATAAAACTGTATATCTTCTTTGGAGAAATGTCTATTGAGGTCTTCTGCCCAATTTTGGATTAGCCTTTTTATTTTTTTGATATTGAGCTGCATGAGCTGCTTGTATATTTTGGAGATTAATCCTTTGTCAGTTGCTTTGTTTGCAAATATTTTCTCCAATTCTGAGGGTTCTTTTTTCATCTTGTTTATGTTTTCCTTTGCTGTACAAAAGCTTTTAAGTTCCATTAGGTCCCATTTATTTATTTTTGTTTTTATATCCATTATTCTAAGAGAGGGTCAAAAAGGTTCTTACTGTGATTTATGTCATATAATGTTCTGCCTATGTCTTCCTCTAAGAGTTTTATAGTGTCTGTCCCTACATGTATGTCATTAATCCACTTTGAGTTTATTTTTGTGTATGTTGTTAAGCAGTGTCCTAATTTCATTCTTTTACATGTAGCTTTCCAGTTTTCCCAGCACCGCTTATTGAAGAGGCTGTGTTTTATCCATTGTATATTCTTGTCTCCTTTGTCAAAGATAAGGTGATCATATGTGTGTGGGTGTATCTATGGGCTTTCTCTCCTGTTCCATTGATCTATATTTCTGTCTTTTTGCCAGTACCATACTCTCTTGATTACTGTAGTTTGTAATATAGTCTGAAGTCAGGGAGCCGGATTCCTCCAGCTCCGTTTTTCTTTCTCAAGATTGCTTTGGCTATTAGGGGTCCTTTGTGTTTACATACAAATTGTAAAATTTTTTGTTCTAGTTCTGTGAAAAATATCATTGGTAGTTTGTTAGGGATTGCACTGAAACTGTAGATTGCCTTGGGCAGTATAGTCACTTTCAAAATATTTATTCTTCCAATCAAAGAACATGGTATATCTCTCCATCTGTTTGTATCATTTTTAATTTCTTTCATCAGTGTCATATAGTCTCTGCATACCAGTCATTTGTCTCCTTAGGTTGGTCTGTAAATAGGTATTTTATTCTTTTTGTTGCAATGATAAAGGGGGATATTTCCTTAATTTCTCTTTCTGAGTTTTCATTGTTAGTGCATAGTAATGCAAGAGATTTTTGTGCATTAATTTTGTATCCTGCTACTTTACCAAATTCATTGATTTGCTCTAGTAGTTTTATGGTGGCATCTTTAGGATTCTCTATGTATAATATGTCATCTGCAAATGGTGACAGTTTTATTCTTCTTTTCCAATTTGTATTCTTTTATTTCTTTTGCTTCTCTGATTGCCATGGTTAAAACTTTCAAAACTATGTTGAATAACAGTGGTGAGAGTAGACATCCTTTTCTTGTTCCTGATCTTAGAAGAAAAGTTTCAGGTTTTCAGCACTGAGAATGATGTTGGCTGTGGGTTTCTCATATATGGTCTTAATTATATTGAGGTAGGTTCCCTCTATGCCCACTTTATGGAGAGTTTTCATCATAAATTGGTGTTGAATGTTTTGAAAAGTGTTTTCTGCATCTCTTGAGATGATCACACGGTTTTCATTCTTCAGTTTGTTCATATGGTGTATCACACTGATTGATTTGCAAATATTCAAGAATCTTTGCATTCCTGGGGTAAAACCAACTTGATCATTCTGTATGATCCTTTTAATGTGCCATCAGAGTATGTTTGCTAGTATTTTGTTGTAGATTTCTGTATCTATGTTCATCAGTGATATTAACCTGTAGATTTCTTTTTCTGTGACATCATTGTCTGGTTTTGGTATCAGGGTGATGGTCGCTCATAGAATGAGTTTAGGAGTGTTACTCCCTCTGCTATATTTTGGAAGAGTTTGAGAAGGAGAGGTGTTAGATCTTCTCTAAATGTTTGATAGCATTCACCTGTGAAGCCGTCTGGTCCTGAGATTTTTTTTTGTTGGAAGATTTTTTTTTTTTTAACATCTTTATTGGGGTATAATTGCTTTACAATGGTGTGTTAGTTTCTGCTTTATAACAAAGTGAATCAGTTATACATATACATATGTTCCCATTTGTCTTCCCTCTTGCGTCTCCCTCCCTCCCACTCTCCCTATCCCACCTCTCCAGGCTGTCACAAAGCACCGAGCTAATATCCCTGTGCCATGCGGCTGCTTCCCACTAGCTATCTACTTTACTACGTTTGTTAGTGTGTATATGTCCATGACTCTCTCTCGCCCTGTCAAAGCTCACCCTTCCCCCTCCCCATATCCTCAAGTCCGATCTCCAGTAGTTCTGCGTCCTTATTCCTGTCTTACCCCTAGGTTCTTCATGACATTTTTTTTTCTTAAATTCCATATATATGTGTTAGCATATGGTATTTGTCTTTTTCTTCCTGACTTACTTCACTCTGTATGACAGACTCTAGGTCTATCCATCTCATTACAAATAGCTCAATTTCGTTTCTTTTTAAGACTGAGTAATATTACATTGTATATATGTGACACATCTTCTTTATCCATTCATCTGATGATGGGCGCTTAGGCTGTTTCCATCTCCGGGTTATTGTAAATAGAGCTGCAATGAACATTTTGGTACATGACGCTTTTTGAATTTTGGTTTTCTCAGGGTATATGCCCAGTAGTGGGATTGCTGGGTCATATGGTAATTCTATTTGTAGTTTTTTAAGGAACCTCCATACTGTTCTCCATAGTGGCTGAACCAATTCACATTCCCACCAGCAGTGCAAGAGTGTTCCCTTTTCTCCACACCCTCTCCAGCATTTATTGTTTCTAGATTTTTTGATGATGGCCATTCTGACTGGTGTGAGATGATATCTCATTGTAGTTTTGATTTGCATTTCTCTAATGATTAGTGATGTTGAGCATTCTTTCATGTGTTTGTTGGCATTCTGTATATCTTCTTTGGAGAAATGTCTATTTAGGTCTTCTGCCCATTTTTGGATTGGGTTGTTTGTTTTTTTGTTATTAAGCTGCATGAGCTGCTTGTAAATTTTTGAGATTAATCCTTTGTCAGTTGCTTCATTTGCAAATATTTTCTCCCATTCTGAGGGTTGTCTTTTGGTCTTGTTTATGGTTCCTTTGCTGTGCAAAAGCTTTGAAATTTCATTAGGTCCCATTTGTTTATTTTTGTTTTTATTTCCATTACTGTAGGAGGTGGATCAGAAAGGATCTTGCTGTGATTTATGTCATAGAGTGTTCTGCCTATGTTTTCCTCTAAGAGTTTGATAGTTCCTGGCTTTACATTTAGGTCTTTAATCCATTTTGAGCTTATTTTTCTGTATGGTGTTAGGGAGTGTTCTAATCTCATACTTTTACATGTACCTGTCCAGTTTTCCCAGCACCATTTATTGAAGAGGCTGTCCTTTCTCCACTGTACATTCCTGCCACCTTTATCAAAGATAAGTTGTCCATATGTGTGTGGGTTTATCTCTGGGCATTCTATCCTGTTCCATTGATCTATCTTTCTGTTTTTGTGCCAGTACCATACTGTCTTGATTACTGTAGCTTTGTAGTATAGTCTGAAGTCAGGGAGCCTGATTCCTCCAGCTCCTTTTTTCGTTCCCAAGATTGCTTTGGCTATTCGGGGTCTTTTGTGTTTCCATACAAATTGCGAAATTTTTTGTTCTAGTTCTGTGAAAAATGCCAATGGTAGTTTGATAGGGATTGTATTGAATCTGTAGATTGCTTTGGGTAGTAGAGTCATTTTCACAATGTTGATTCTTCCCATCCAAGAACATGGTATATCTCTCCATCTATTTGTATCATCTTTAATTTCTTTCATCAGTGTCTTATAATTTTCTGCATACAGGTCTTTTGTCTCCTTAGGTAGTTTTATTCCTAGATATTTTATTCTTTTTGTTGCAATGGTAAATGGGAGTGTTTTCTTGATTTCACTTTCAGATTTTTCATCATTAATATATAGGAATGCCAGAGATTTCTGTGCAATAATTTTGTATCCTCCTACTTTACCAAATTCATTGATTAGCTCTAGTAGTTTTCTGGTAGCATCTTTAGGATTCTCTATGTATAGTATCATGTCATCTGCAAACAGTGACAGCTTTACTTCTTCTTTTCCGATTTGGATTCCTTTTCTTTCCTTTTCTTCTCTGATTGCTGTGGCTAAAACTTCCAAAACTATGTTGAATAAGAGTGGTGAGAGTGGGCAACCTTGTCTTGTTCCTGATCTTAGTGGAAATGCTTTCAGTTTTTCACCATTGAGGATGATGTTTGCTGTGGGCTTGTCATATATGGCCTTTATTATGTTGAGGAAAGTTCCCTCTATGCCTACTTTCTACAGGGTTTTTATCATAAATGGGTGTTGAATTTTGTCAAAAGCTTTCTCTGCATCTATTGAGATGATCATATGGTTTTTCTCCTTCAATTTGTTAATATGGTTTATCACATTGATAGATTTGCGTATATTGAAGAATCCTTGCATTCCTGGAATAAACCCCACTTGATCATGGTGTATGATCCTTTGAATGTGCTGTTGGATTCTGTTTGCTAGTATTTTGTTGAGGATTTTTGCATCTATGTTCATCAGTGATATTGGCCTGTAGTTTTCTTTCTTTGTGACATCCTTGTCTGGTTTTGGTATCAAGGTGATGGTGGCCTCGTAGAAGGAATTTGGGAGTGTTCCTCCCTCTGCTATATTTTGGAAGAGTTTCAGAATGATACGTGTTAGCTCTTCTCTAAACATTTGATAGAATTCACCTCTGAAGCCATCTGGTCCTGGGCTTTTGTTTGTTGGAAGATTTTTAATCACAGTTTTAATTTCAGTGCTTGTGATTGGTCTGTTCATATTTTCTATTTCTTCCTGATTCAGTCTTGGCAGGTTGTGCATTTCTAAGAATTTGTCCATTTCTTCCAGATTGTCCATTTTATTGGCATAGAGTTGCTTGTAGTAATCTCTCATGATCTTTTTTATTTCTGCAGTGTCAGTTGTTACTTCTCCTTTTTCATTTCTAATTCTATTGATTTGAGTCTTCTCCCTTTTTTACTTGATAAGTCTGGCTAGTGGTTTATCTATTTTGTTTATCTTCTCAAAGAACCAGCTTTTAGTTTTATTGATCTTTGCTATCGTTTCCTTCATTTCTTTTTCATTTATTTCTGATCTGATTTTTATGATTTCTTTCCCTCTGCTAGCTTTGGGTTTTTTTTGTTCTTCTTTCTCTAATTGCTTGAGGTTCAAGGTTAGGTTGTTTATTCGAGATGTTTCCTGCTTCTTAAGTTGGCTTGTATTGCTATAAACTTCCCCCTTAGAACTGCTTTTGCTGCATCCCATAGGTTTTGGGTGGTTGTGTCTCCACTGTCATTTTTTTCCAGGTATTTTTTTATTTCCTCTTTGATTTCTTCAGTGATCACTTCATTATTAAGTAGTGTATTGTTTAGCCTCCATGTTTTTGTATTTTTTACAGATCTTTTCCTGTAATTGATATCTAGTCTCATGGCGTTATGGTCAGAAAAGATACTTGAAACAATTTCAATTTTCTTAAATTTACCAAGGCTTGATTTGTGACCCAAGATATGATCTAACCTGGAGAATGTTCCATGAGCACTTGAGAAAAATGTGTATTCTGTTGTTTTTGAATGGAGTGTCCTATAAATATCAATTAAGTCCATCTTGTTTAATGTATCATTTAAAGCTTGTGTTTCCTTATTTATTTTCATTTTGGATGATCTGTCCATAGGTGAAAGTGGGGTGTTAAAGTCCCCTACTATGAATGTGTTACTGTCGATCTCCCCTTTTATGGCTGTTAGTATTTGCCTTATGTATTGAGGTGCTCCTATGTTGGGTGCATAAATATTTACAATTGTTATATCTTCTTCTTGGATTGATCTCTTGATCATTATGTAGTGTCCTTATTTGTCTCTCCTAATAGTCCTTATTTTAAAGTCTATTTTGTCTGATATGAGAATTGCTACTCCAGCTTTCTTTTGGTATCCATTTGCATGGAATATCTTTTTCCATCCCCTTACTTTCAGTCTATATGTGTCTCTAGATCTGAAGTGGGTCTCTTGTAGACAGCATATATAAGGGTCTTGTTTTTGTATCCATTCAGCCAATCTGTGTCTTTTGGTGGGAGCATTTAGTCCATTTACATTTAAGGTAATTATCGATATGTATGTTCCTATTCCCATTTTCTAAATTGTTTTGAGTTCGTTATTATAGGTCTTTTCCTTCTCTTGTGTTTCTTGTCTAGAGAAGTTCCTTTAGCATTTGTTGTAAAGCTGGTTTGGTGGTGCTGAACTCTCTCAGCTTTTGCTTGTCTGTAAAGGTTTTAATTTCTCCATCAAATCTGAATGAGATCCTTGCTGGGTAGAGTAGTCTTGGTTGTAGGTTTTTCTCCTTCATCACTTTCAGTATGTCCTGCCACTCCCTTCTGGCTTGTAGGGTTTCTGCTGAGAGATCAGCTGTTAACCTTATGGGCATTCCCTTGTGTGTTATTTGTTGTTTTCCCCTTGCTGCTTTTAATATGCTTTCTTTGTATTTAATTTTTGACAGTTTGATTAATATGTGTCTTGGTGTATTTCTCCTTGTATTTATCCTGTATGGGACTTTCTGTGCTTCCTGGACTTGATTATTTCCTTTCCCATATTAGGGAAGTTTTCAACTATAATCTCTTCAAATATTTTCTCAGTCCCTTTCTTTTTCTCTTCTTCTTCTGGAACCCCTATAATTCGAATGTTGGTGCGTTTAATGTTGTCCCAGAGGTCTCTAAGACTGTCCTCTGTTCTTTTCATTCTTTTGTCTTTATTCTGCTCTGCAGTAGTTATTTCCACTATTTTATCTTCCAGGTCACTTATCCGTTCTTCTGCCTCAGTTATTCTGTTATTGATCCCATCTAGAGCACTTTTAATTTCATTTATTGCGTTGTTTATTGTTGCTTGTTTCATCTTTATTTCTTCTAGGTCCTTGTTAACTGTTTCTTGCATTTTGTCCATTCTATTTCCAAGATTTCGGATCATCCTTACTATCATTTTTCTGAATTCTTTTTCAGGTAGACTGCCTATTTCCTCTTCATTTGTTAGGTCTGGTGCATTTTTATCTTGCTCCTTCATCTGCTGTGTGTTTTTCTGTCTTCTCATTTTGCTTATCTTACTGTGTTTGGTGTCTCCTTTTTGCAGGCTGCAGGTTCATAGTTCCCGTTGTTTTTGATGTCTGTCTCCAGTGGCTAAGGTTGTTTCAGTGGGTTGTGTAGGCTTCCTGGTGGAGGGGACTAATGCCTGTGTTGTTGTGGGTGAGGCTGGATCTTGTCTCTCTAGTGGGCAGGTTCACGTCTGGTGGTGTGTTTTCAGGTGTCTGTGGCCTTATTATGATTTTAGGCAGCCTCTCTGCTAATGGGTGGGGTTGTGTTCCTGTTTTGTTAGTTGTTTGGCATAAGTTGTCCAGCACTGTGGCTTGCTGGCCGTTGAGTGAAGCTGGGTGCTGGTGTTAAGATGGAGGTCTCTGGGAGATTTCTGCCGTTTAATATTATGTGGAGCTGGGAGGTCTCTTGTTGACCAGTGTCCTGAAGTTGGCTCTCCTACCTCAGAGGCAGAGCTCTGACTCCTGGCTGGAGCACCAAGAGCCTTTCATCCACACGGCTCAGAATAAAAGGGAGAAAAAGTAGAGAGAATTAGTAGAAGTATGAGGAAAGAAAGAAGGAACGGAGGAAAGGAAGGAAGGAAGAAAGAAGCAAAGAAGGAAAGAAAGGAGGGAGGGAGGGAGGTGGGAAGGAAGGAGGGAAAGAAGGAAAGAAGACAGAAGGAAAGAAGATACAGTAAAAATAAAATAAAGTATAATAAAGTTATTGAATTAAAAAATATTTAGAAAACAAAAAATAAAAAAGGGACGGATAGAACCTTAGGATAAATGTTGGAAGCAAAGCTATACAGAGAACATCTTACACAGAAGCATACACATACACCCTCACAAAAAGAGGTAAAGGGGGAAAAAATCATAAATCTTGCTCTCAGAGACCACCTCCTCAATTTGGGGTGATTCTTTGTCTAAAGGAGGGAAGGAAGGAAGGAAGGAAAGAAAGAAAGAATGAAGGTAAAGTATAATAAAGTTATTACAATTAAAATTAATTATTAAGAAAAAAAATTTAAAAAAAAACCATGGACGGATAGAGCCCTAGGACAAATGGTGGAAGCAAGACTATACAGACAAGATCTCACACAGAAGCATACACGTACACATTCACAAAAAGAGGAAAAGGGAAAAAAATCATAGATCTCACTCCTAAAGTCCACCTCTTCAATTTGGGATCATTCCTTGTCTATTCAGGTATTCCACAGATGCAGGGTATATCAAGTTGATTGTGGAGCTTTAATCCGCTGCTTCTGAGGCTGCTGGGAGAGATTTCCCTTTCTCTTCTTTGTTCTCACAGCTCACAGGAGCTCAGCTTTGGATTTGGCCCTGCCTCTGCGTGTAGGTCGCTGGAGGGCGTCTGTTTTTTGCTCAGACAGGACGGGGTTAAAGGAGCCGCTGATTCGGGGGCTCCGCCTCACTCAGGCCGGGGGGGGGGGGGGGGGGTGTGGGGCGGGCCTGCGGCGGCAGAGGCCGACGTGACGTTGCTCCAGCCTGAGGCCCGCCGTGCGTTCTCCCGGGGAAGTTGTCCCTGGATCCCGGGAACCTGGCAGTGGTGGGCTGCACAGGCTCCGCGGAAGAGGGGTGTGGAGAGTGACCTATGCTCGCACACAGGCTTCTTGGTGGTGGCAGCAGCAGCCTTAGCGTCTCCCACCCGTCTCTGGGGTCCGCGCTTTTAGCCGCGGCTCGCGCCCGTCTCTGGGGTTCGCGCTTTTAGCCGCGGCTTGTGCCCGTCTCTGGAGTTCCTTTAAGCAGCGCTCTTAATCCCCTCTCCTCGTGCACCAGGAAACAAAGAGGGAAGAAAAAGTCTCTTGCCTCTTCGGCAGGTGCAGACTTTTCCCCGGACTCCCTCCTGGCTAGCCGTGGTGCACTAACCCCTTCAGGCTATGTTCAAGCCGCCAATCCCAGTCCTCTCCCTGCGCTCCGTCCAAAACCGAAACCCGAGCCTCAGCTCGCAGCCCCGCCCACCCCGGCAGGTGAGCAGACAAGCCTCTCGGGCTGGTGAGTGCCGGTTGACACCGATCCTCTGTGCGGGAATCTCCCCGCTTTGCCCTCCGCACCCGTTGCTGTGCCCTCCTCCGCAGTTCCTTGTTGGAAGATTTTTAATTGCACTTTCAATTTCAATATTTGTGAGTGGTCTGCTCATATTTTCTATTTCCTCCTGGTTCAGCCTTGGAAGGTTGTACTTTTCTAAGAATGTATCCATTTCTGCCACGTTGTCCATTTTACTGTCATAGAGTTGCTTGTAGTAATCTCTCATGATCCTTTGTATTTGTGCAGTGTCAATTATTACTTTTCCATTTTTTTTTCTAATTCTGTTGATATGAGTTTTCCACCTTTTTGTCCTGATGAGTCTGGCTAATGTTTTATGAATCTTTTTTATCTTCACAAAGAGCCAGCTTTAGTTTTATTGATCTTTGCTATTGTTTTCTTCATTTCTATTTCGTTTATTTCTGATCTGATCTTTATGATTTCTTTCTTTCTGCTAACTTTGGGTTTTGTTGTTGTTGTTGTCATTCTTCTTTTCTAATTGCTTTAAGTGTAAGATTAGGTTGTTTGTTTCAGATTTTTCTTCTTTCCTGAGGTAAGATTGTAATGCTATAAACTTCCCTCTAAGAACTACTTTTGTTTCAACGCATACGTCTTGGGTCGTCCTATTTTTTTTTTTTAACATCTTTATTGCAGTAAAATTCCTTTGCAATGTTTGTTAGTTTCTCCTTTACAACAAAGTGAATCAGCTATACATATATCCCCATATCTCCCTCTTGCATCTCCCTCCCACCCTCCCTATCCCACCCCACTAGGTGGTCACAAAGCACCAAGCTGATCTCCCTGTGCTATGAGGCTGCTTCCCACTAGCTATCTATTTTACATTTGGTAGTGTATATATGTCCATGCCACTCTCTCACTTCATCCCAGCTTACTCTTCCCACTCCCCGTGTCCTTAAGTCCATTCACTATGTCTGTGTCTTTATTCCTGTCCTGCCCCTAGGTACTTCCGAACCTTTTTTTTTGCTGTTGTTAGATTCCATGTATCCATGTATATGTGTTACCATATGGTATTTGTATTTCTCTTTCTGACTTACTACACACTGTGTGACAGACTCTAGGTCCATTACCTCAATACAAATATCTCAATTTTGTTTCTTTTTATTACTAATATTCCATTGTATATATGTACCACATCACCTTAATCCATTCATCTGTTGATGGGTACTTAGGTTGCTTCCATGTCCTGGCTATTGTAAATAGAGCTGCAATGAACATTTTGGTACATGACTCTTTTTGAATTATGGTTTTCTCAGGGTACATGCAAAGTAGTGGTGTTGCTGGCTCATATGGTAGTTCTATTTTTAGTTTTTTTAAGAAACCTCCATACTGTTCTCCATAGTGGCTGTATCAGTTTACATTCCCACCAACAGTGCAAAAGTGTTCCCTTTTCTCCACACCCTCTCCAGCATTTATTGTTTCTAGATTTTTTGATGATGGCCATTCTGACTGGTGTGAGGTGACTCATTGACTCATTGCAGTTTTGATTTGCATTTCTCTAATGATTAGTTATGTTCAGCATCCTTTCATGTGTTTCTTGGCAATCTGTATATCTTCTTTGGAGAAATGTTTATTTAGGTCTTCTGCCCATTTTGGGATTGGGTTGTTTGTTTTTTGATATTGAGCTGCATGAGCTGCTTGTAAATTCTGGAAATTGACCCTTTGTCAGTGTTTCATTTGCAAATATTTTTTTTTCCCATTCTGAGAATTGTCTTTTCATCCTGTTTATGTTTTTCTTTGCTGTGCAAAAGCTTTTAAGTTGCATTAGGTCCAATTTGTTTATTTTTGTTTTTATTTCCATTTCTCTAGGAGGTGGGTCAAAAAGGATCTTTCTGTGATTTATGTAATAGAGTGTCCTGCCTATGTTTTCCTCTAAGAGTTCAATAGTGTCTGGCCTTACATTTATGTCTTTAATCCATTTTGAATTCATTTTTGTGTATGGTGTTAGGGAGTGTTCTAATTTCATTCTTTAACATGTAGCTGTCCAGTTTTCCCAGCCCCACTTCTTGAAGAGTCTGTCTTTTCTCCATTGTATACTTTTCCCTACTTTATCAAAAACAAGGTGACCATATGTTTATCTCTGAGCTTTCTGTCCTGTCCATTGATCTATATTTCTGTTTTCGTGCCAGTACCATACTGTCTTGGTTACTGTAGCTTGGTAATATAGTCTGAAATCAGGGAGCCTGATTTCTCCAGCTCTATTTTTCTTTCTCAAGATTGCTTTGCCTATTCGGTGTCATTTTTGTTTCCATACAAATTTTGCTTTTCTTTTGTTCTAGTTCTGTGAAAAATGCCATGGGTAATTTGATAAGGATTGCATTGAATCAATAGATTGCTTTGCGTAGTATAGTCATTTTCACAATATTGATTCTTCCAATCCAAGAACATGGTATATCTCCCCATCTGTTCATATCATCTTTATTTTCTTTCATCAGTGTCTTATAGTTTCCTGCATACAGGTCTTCTGTCCCATTAGGTAGGTTTATCCATAGGATTTTATTCATTTTGTTACAATTGTTCCCTATGTTCTCTTTCATTTTGCATCATTATTGTATAGTAATGCAAGAGATTTCTATTCAATAATTTAGTATTTGCTATTTTACCAAATTCCTTGATTAGCTCTAGCAGTTTACTGGTAGCATCTTTAGTATTCTCTATGTATGGTATCATGCCATCTGCAAACAGTGACATCTTTACTTCTTCTTTTCCGATTTGGATTCCTTTTATTTCCTTTTCTTCTCTGATTGCTGTGGCTAAAACTTCCAAAACTATGTTGAATAAGAGTGGTGAAAATGGACAACCTTGTCTTCTTCCTGATCTTAGAGGAAATGGTTTCAGTTTTTATCCATTGAGAACGATGTTGGCTGTGTGTTTTTCATATATGACCTTTATTATGTTGAGGTAAGTTCCCTCTATGCCTACTTTCTGTAGTGTTTTTATTATAAATGGGTGTTGAATTTTATCAAAAGCTTTTTCTGTATCTATTGAGAAGATCATATGTTTTTTCTCCTTCATTTTGTTAAAATGCTTTATCACATTGTTTGATTTACGTATATTGAAGAAACCTTGCATTCCTGGGATAAACCCTTCTTGATAATGGTGCAGGATCCTTTTAATGTGCTGTTGGATTCTGTTTGCTAGTATTTTGTTGAGGATTTTTGCATCTATATTCATCTGTGATATTGGCCTGTAGTTTTCTTTGCTCATGACCTCTTTGTGTGCTTTTGGTATCAGTGTGATGATGGGTTCGAAGAATGAGTTTGGAAGTGTTCCTCCCTCTGCTATATTTTGGAAGAGTTTGAGAAGGATAGGTGTTACCTGTTCTCTAAATGTTTGATACAATTCTTCAATGAAGCCCTCTGGTCCTGGGCTTTTATTTGTAAGAAGATTTTTAATCACAGTCTCAATTTCAGTGCTTGTGATTGGTCCGTTTATATTTTATATTTCTTCCTGGTTTAATCTCTGAAGGTGTGCTTTTCCAAGATATTGGCCATTTCTTCCAGGTTTTCTATTTTATTGGCATATAGTTGCTTGTAGTAATCTCTCATGATCCTGTGTATTTCTGCAGTGTCAGTTGTTACTTCTCCTTTTTCATTTCTAATTCTGTTGAGTCTTCTCCATTTTCTTCTGGATGGTCTGGCTAATACTTTATCAACTTTGCTTATCTTCTCAAAGAACCAGCTTTTAGTTTTATTGATATTTGCAACTGTTTCCTTCATTTCTTTTTCATTTATTTCTGATCTGACCTTTATTATTTCTTTCTTTCTGCTAACTTTGTGTTTTTTTGTTGTTGTTGTTCTTGTTTCTCTAATTGCTTTAAGTGTAAGTTCAGGTTGTTTATTTGAGATGTTTCTTGTTTCTTGAGGTAGAATCGTATTGCTATAAACTTCCCTCTTAGAACTGCTTTTGCTGCAACCCATAAATTTGGGTGTTCGTCTTTTCATTGTCATTTGTTTCTTGGTATTTTTTGATTTCCTCTTTGATTTCTCCAGCAATTTCTTGGTTACTTAGTACTGTATTGTTTAGACTCCATGTGTTTCAATTTTTTACAGTTTTTTTTTCCTGTAATTGATATCTAGTCTTATAGCGCTGTGGTTGGAAATGATACTTGATAGGTTTCAATTTTCTTAAATTTACCAAGGCTTGACTTATGATCTATCCTGAAGAATGTTCCATGAGCACTTGAGAAGAAAGTGTATTCTCTTTATTTTGGAATGGATGTCTTAGAAATATTAATTAAGTCCAACTTATTTAATGTTCTTTTAAAGCTTGTGTTTCCTCATTTATCTTCATTTTGGATGATCTGTCCATTTGTGAAAGTGGGGCATTAAAGTCCCCTACTATGATTGTACTACTGTTGGTTCCCCTTTTATGGCCTTTCGCATTTGCCTTATGTATTGACATGCTCCTATGTTGGGTGCATAAATATTTACAACGGTTATATCTTCTTCTTGGATTGATCCCTTGAACATTATGTAGTGTCCTTCTTTGTCTCTTATAATAGTCTTTATTTTAAAGTCTATATTTTCTGATTTGAGAATTTCTACTGCAGCTTCCTTTTGATTTCCACTTGCATGGAATATCTTTTTCCATCCCCTCACCTTCTGGCTTTTTGTGTCCCTGGGTCCATAGTGGGCCTCTTGTAGACAGCATATATACAGGTCTTGCTTCTGTATCCATTCAGCCTCTCTATGTCTTTTGGTTGCAGCACTTTATCTGTTTAGATTTAAGATAATTATAGATATGTTTGTTACTCTTACCATTTTCTTAATTGTTTGGAGTTTGTTATTGTAAGTCTTTTCCTTCTCTTGTGTTTCCTGCCTAGAGAAGTTCTTTTAGCATTTGTTGTAAAGATGGTTTGATAGTGTTGAATTTTAGCTTTTGCTCGTCTGTAAAATTTTTAAATTCTCCATCGAATCTGAATGAGATCCTTTCTGGGTATAGTAATCTTGGTTGAGGGTTTTTCCCTTTCTTCACTTTAAATATGTCCTGCCACCCCCTTCTGGCTTGCAGAGTTTCCGTTGAAAGATCAACTGTTAACCTTATTGGGATTCCCTTATATGTTATTTGTTGTTTTTCCATGCTGCTTTTAATATGTTTTCTTTGTATTTAATTTTTGATAGTTTGATTTGTATGTGTTGGCGTGTTTCTCCTTGGATTTATCCTTAATGGGACTCTCTGCACTTCCTGCATTTGATTGACTATTTCCTTCCCATATTAGGGAAGTTTGCAACTATAATCTCTTCAAATATTTTCTCAGTCCCTTTCTATTTCTCTTCTTCTTCTGGAACCCCTATAATTCGAATGTTGCTGTGTTTAATATTGTCCCAGAGGACTCTGAGACTTTCCTCAATTCTTTTCATTCTTTTTTCTTTATTCTGCCCTGTTGTAGTTATTTCCACTATTTTATCTTCCAGGTCACTTATCTGTTCTTCTACTTCATTTATTCTGCTATTGATTCCTTCTAGAGAATTTTAGTTTCATTTATTGTGTTGTTCATCATTGTTTGTTTGCTCTTTAGGTCCTGTTAAACGTTTCTTGTATTTTTTCCATTCCATTTCCAAGATTGTGGATCATCTTTACTATCATTACTCTGAATTATTTTTCAGGTAGGCTGCCTATTTCCTCTTCATTTGTTTTCTCTGATGGGTTTTTACCCTACTCCTTCATCTGCTGTGTGTTTATCTCTCTTCTCATTTTGCTTAACTTACTGTGTTTGGGTTCTCCTTTTCACAGTCTGCAGGTTCATAGTTCCCATTGTTTTTGGTGTCTGCCCTCATTGGCTAAGGTTGGTTCAGTGGGTTGTGAGGCATTCTGGTGGAGGGGACTGGTGCCTGTGTTCTGGTGGATGAGGCTGGATATTTTCTTTCTGGTGGGCTGCACCACATCTGGTGGTGTGTTTTGGGGTGCCTGTGACCTTATTATGATTTTAGGCAGCTTCTCTCTAATAGGTGGTGTTGTGTTCCTGTCTTGATAGTTGTTTGGCATATGGTGTCCAGCAATGTAACTCGCTGGTCATTCAGTGGAGCTGGTTTTTCACATTGAGATGGAGATCTCTGGGAGAGCTTTCACCGTTTGATATTATGTGGAGCTGGGAGGGGTCTGGTAGATCAATGTCCTGAACTCAGCTCTCCCACCTCAGAAACACAGGCCTGGCACCCGTCGGGGGCACCAAGACCCTGTCAGCCACACAGCTCAGAAGAAAAGTGAGAAAAATGAAAGAAAGAAGGAAAAAATAAAATAAAATAAAGTTTCAAAATAAAAATTATTAAAAATAATTTAAAAATTAAGTATGAAAAAAAGCAAAAAAGGAAAAAGAAAGAAAGAAAGAAGAGAGCAGCTAACCCAGAAAACAAATCCACAATGATAACAAGTGCTAAAAAAAAAAAAAGACAGACAGAACCATAGCACAAATGGCAAAAGCAAAGCCATATAGACAAAAATCACACAAAGAAGCATACACATACACACTCTCAAAAAGAGAAAAAGGAAAAACAAAGAAACTATATATATATATACACATATATATGTATATGTATGTATATAAACAAAAAGGAAGAGAGCAACCAAATCAATAAAGAACACTACCAATGATTATAAACTCTGAATTCCAAACTACGAAAAACATAAACCAGAAACAAATTAGATGCAGAGAGCAAACCCCAAGTCTACCATTGCTCCCAAAGTCCAGTGCTTCTATTTTGGGATGATTTGTTCTATATTCAGATATTCCACAGATGCAGGATACATCAAGTTGATTGTGGAGATTTAATCCGCTGTTCCTGAGGCTGCTGGGAGAGATTTCCCTTTCTCTTTTTTATTCACACAGCTCCTGGGGTTCAGCTTTGGATTTGGCCCCTCTTCTGTGTGTAGGTTGCCTGAGGACGTCTGTTCTTCTCTCAGAGAGAATGGGATTAAAGTAGCAGCTGATTAGCATGCTCTGGCTCACTCAGGCCTGGGGGGGGGAAGGAAGAGGTATCCTATGCGTTGTGAGCCTGCAGCAGCAGAGGCCAGCATGGTGTTGCAACAGCCTGAGGTGCACCATGTGTTCTCCTGGGGAAGTTGGCCCTGGATCACGGCACCCTGGCAGTGGCGGGCTGCACACACTCCCAGGAGAGGTGTGGATAGTGGCCTCTGCTTGCACACAGTATTCTTGGTGGCTGTAGCAGCAGGTTTAGCATTTCATGCCCATCTCTGGTGTCCACATTGATAGATGTGACTCGCGCCCATCTCTGGAACTCATTTAGGCAGTGCTCTGAATCCCCTCTCCTCACGCACCCAGGAAGAATGGTCTCTTGCCTCTTAGGCAGTTCCAGAATTTTTCCAGGACTCCCTTCCAGCTAGCTGTAGCACACTATCCCCATTTAGGCTTTGTTCATGCAGCCAACCTCAGTGTTCTGCCTGGGATCTGACCTCCAAAGCTGGAGCCTCAGCTCCTAGCCCCCACCAGCCCCGGCAGGTGAGCAGATAATCCTCTCAGGCTGGTGAGTGCTGGTCAGCACTGATCCTTTGTGCAGGAATCTCTCTGTTTTGCCCTCTGCACACCTGTTTCTGCACTCTCCTCTGTAGCTCCAAGGCTTCCAAACCATCCCCTGTCTCTGCCAGTGCAGGGGTTTCCTAGTGTGTGGAAACTTCCTCCTTCACAGCTCCCTCCCAGAGGTAGAGGTCCCATCCCTATTCTTTTGTCTATGTTTTTTTTAATTTTTCTTTTGTACCACCAAGTATGTGCAGAGTTTCTTGCCTTTGGGGAAGTCTGAGGTCTTCTGCCAGCATTCAGTAGGTGTTCTGCAGGAGTTGTTCCATATATAGATGTATTTCTGATGTATTTGTGGGGAGAAAGATCATCTCCACATCTTACTCCTCTGCCATCTAGAAGGTCTCCCCTGGGTCTTCATTTTTTTTTCATTGTCATTTGTTTCTAGGTATTTTTTTTTTAATTTTCTCTTTGATTTTTTTCAGTGATCTCTTGGTTACTTAGTTGCATATTTTTTAGCCTCCATGTGTTTGTATTTTTTATAATTTTTTTCCTGTAATTGATATCTAGTCTCATAGCATTGTTGTTGGAAAAGATAATTGGTAAAATTTCAATTTCTTAAATTTACTGAGCCTTGATTTGTGACCCAAGATATGCTCTATGCTAGAGAATATTCCATGTACACTTGAGAACAAAGTGCATTCTGTTGTTTTTGAATGGAATGTCCTATAGCTATCAATTAAGTCCATCTGGTCTAATGTGTAATTTAAGGCTTGTCTTTCCTCATTTATTTTCATTTTGGATGATCTGTCCATTGGTGTAAGTGGGATGTTAAAGTCCCCTGCTATTATTGTGTTACTGTCATTTGCCCCTTTTGTGGCTGTTAGTATTTTCCTTATATATTGAGGTGCTCCTATGTTAAGTGCATATATTCTTACAACTGTTTTATATTCTTCTTGGATTGATCCCTTGATCATTAAGTAGTGTCCTTCTTGGTCTCTTGCAATGGTCTTTATTTTAAAGTATATTTTGTCTGATATGAGTGTTACTACTCCAGCTTTCCTTTCATTTCCATTTGCATGGAATATCTTTTTCCATCCCCTCCCTTTCAGTTTGTATATGTCCCTAGTTCTGAAGTGGGTCTCTTGGAGATAGCATATATATGGGTCTTGTTTTGATATCCATTCAACCAGTCTGTGTCTTTTGGTTGGAGTTTTTAATCCATTTACATTTAAGGTAATTATCTATATTAAGTTCCTATTACCATATTTTTAATTATTTTGGGCCTTTCCCATCTCTTGTTTTTTTGGGTCTTTCCCATCTCTTGTTTTTCCAGACTACAGAAGTTCCTTTAGCATTTGTTGTAAAGCTGGTTTATTGGCACTGAATGCTCTTAACTTTTGCTTGTGTGTATAGTTTTTAATTTCTCCATCGAATCTGAATGAGATCCTTGCTGGGTAGAGTAATCCTGGTTTTAGGTTTTTCTCTTTCATCACTTTAAATATGTCCTGCCACTCTCTTTTGGCTTGCAGAGTTTTTGCTGAAAGAGCAGCTGTTAACCTTATGGGGATCCCCTTGTATGTTATTTGTTGTTTTTCCCCTGCTGCTTTTAATATTTTTTCTTTGTATTTAATTTTTTAAAGCTTGATTAATATGTGTCTTGGCATATTTCTCCTTGGGTTTATCCTGTATGGGACTCTCAATGCTTCCTGGACTTGATTGCCTATTTCCTTTCCCATGTTAAGGAAGTATTCAACTATAATCTCTTCAAATATTTTCTCAGTCCCTTTCTTGTTCTCTTCTTCTTTGGACACATATAATTCAAATGTTGGTGCATTTAATGTTGTCCCAGAGGCCTCTGTGACTGTCCTCAATTCTTTTCATTCTTTTTTCTTTACTCTGCTCTGTGGCAGTTATTTCCACTATTCTATCTTCCAGGTCACTTATCCATTCTTCTGCTTCAGTTATTCTGTTCTTGATTCCTTCTAGAGTATTTTTAATTTTATTTATTCTGTTGCTCATCATTGTTGGTTTACTGTTTATTTCTTCTAAGTCCTTGTTCAACGTTTCTTATATTTTCTCCAGTCTATCTCTGAGACTTTGGATCATCTTTACTATCATTACTCTG
Organism: Monodon monoceros; assembly: GCF_005190385.1. Taxonomy (NCBI): domain Eukaryota; kingdom Metazoa; phylum Chordata; class Mammalia; order Artiodactyla; family Monodontidae; genus Monodon; species Monodon monoceros. The sequence continues at coordinate 34,850,713 of NW_021703785.1, forward strand.
ATTTCTTTTTGAGATAGACTGCCTATTTCCTTTTCATTTGTTTGTTCTAATGGGTGTTTACCTTGCTCCTTCATCTGTTGCATAGTTCTCTGTCTTCTCATTTTGTTTAACTTACTGTTTGATGTCTGCTTTTTACAGGCTGCATGTTTATAGTTCCTCTTATTTCTGGTGTCTGCCCCCAGTGGGTGAGGTTGGTTCAATGGCTTGTATAGTCTTCCTTGTGGGGGGGACTGGTGCCTGTGGTCTGGTCGGTGGGGCTGGATCTTGTCCTTATGATGGGCAGGTCTGCATCCAGTGGTGTGTTTTCGGCTGTCTGTGAACTTAGTATGACTTTAGGCAGCCTGTCTGCTAATGGGTGGGATTGTGTTCCTGTCTTGTTAGTTGTTTGGCATGGGGCACCCAGCACTGTCACTTGGTGGTTGTTTGGTGGAACTGGGTCTTAGTGTTGAGAAGGATATCTCTGGGAGAGCTTTCACCAATTAATATTACATGGGGTCAGAGGTCTCTGGTGGTCCAACATCTTGGAGTCAGCTCTTTCACCTCAGAGGCTCATGCCCAACACCCAGCCAGAGGATCAAGACCCTGACAGCCACATGGCACAGAAGAAAATGTAGAAAGAAAGTTAACAGACAGAACCACAAAACAAATGTTAAAAACAAAACTAAGACAAAATCACTAACAAAATCATACACACACACACTCACACACACACACACACACAAAAGCAAACAGACAGATCCTCAAGACAAATGGTAAAATCAAAACTAATCAGAAAAAATCACACAAAGAAACATACACACACACAAAAAGAGAAGAATAGAATCAAAGGAAAAACAAAGGAAGAGAGCAAACAAACCAATAAGCAAACTCACAAATGTAAACAAACAATAAAAACTAAACTAAAATGAACAAAAATCCAGAAATAACTCAAATGCAGAAAGCAAACCCCAAGTCCACAGTTGCCCCCGAAGTCCACATCCTCAATTTTGGGAGCAGTCATTGTCTATTCAGGTATTCCACAGATGCAGGTTTACCAAGCCAATTGTGGGAATTTAATCCACTCTTCTGAGACTGCACAGAGTGATTTCCCTTTCTCTTCTTTGTTCACACAGCTCCTGGGATTCAAATTTGGTTTTGGCTCCACCTCTGCATGTAGGCAGCCCTTAGGTGCCTGTTCCCCATCCAGACAAGAGGGTGTAAAAGCAGCAGCTAAATAGGGCTCTCTTGCTCACCCAGGCCAGTGAGAGGTAGGGACATGGTAGTCATGATTGGGATGCAGGGAGTGTCTGCGGTGGCAGAGGCTGGCCTGAAGTTGTAACAGTCTGAGGTATGCCATGTGTTCTCCCAGGAAATTTGGCCCTGGATCACAGTACCGTGGCAGTGGCATGCTCCACAGGCTCCTGGGAGGGTGTTGGTAGTGATCTGTGCTTCCACACAGGACACTTGGTGGCAGTAGTGGCAGTGGTAGTGGTCCGTGCCCACCTGTGGGTTATGAGATGATAGCCAGAGCTCATGCCCTTCTCTGGAGTTTGCTTAGATGATTCTCTGCCGTCTGTGAGCACATGGAGCAGGAAGCCTCTCTCCTCGCACACCTTGAAACAATGGTCTCTTGCCTCTCTGGCAAGTCCAGACATTTTCCTGACTCCCTCCCAGCTAACTGTGGTGCACTAGCCCCCTTCAGGTTGTCTTCATGCAGCCAACTGCAGTCCTCTCCCTGGGGTCGGAGCTACGAAGCCCAAGCCTCAGCTCCCAGCCCCCACTCACCCTGGTTGGTGAACAGACAAGGCTCTCAGCCTAATGAGTGCTGGTCAGCACTGATCCTCTGTGTGGGAGTCTCCACTTTGCCCTCCACACCCCTGTTGCTGCACTATCCTCTGAGGCTCCAAAGCTCCACCCCCCATCCCCCCCAGTAAGGGGACTTCCTAGTGTGTGAAAATTGTTCCTCCTTCACAGTTTCATCCCAGAGGTGCAGGACCCATCCCAATTCCTTTGTCTTCTTTTTTTCTTTTTTCTTTTGCCCTACCCTGGTATCTGGAGCTTTTCTTGCCTTTTTGGAAGTCTGAGGTCTTCTGCCAGCATTCAATAGGTGTTCTGTAGGAGTTGCTCCACTTGTAAATGTACTTTTTATGTATTTGTGGGGAGGAAGATCATGTCCACATCTTACTCCTCTGCCATCTTGAAAGTCCTCTCTCGACACCTTATATTTAAATAAAGAGAAGCTGAGTTTTTCCCTCTATCATAATCATGAGTTTTTAGCTGGAAAGTACACACTAAGTGAAAAGCAAGGAAAATAAATCTTCACCTAACCATATCTAGTGAAATTGCAAGCCATCAAGGATAAAAAAGAATTATTAAAACTTCTAAAGAGGAAATATAGATTATCTAAAGAAAACAAAGTAGACAATAAAATAATAGCTTCAAATTGTTGAAGGAAAAACAGCAAAATTGTAGTACAACTGAGCAGGTACAACCTTCTCTGATAGCTTCCAATCAACGGACTTCATGAAAGAAATGTTTGAAGATTTACTTCACCAATAAGAAAATGTAAACACAGGCAATAAGTGAGATGAAAGAATATATAGTGAGTAAATACACTGCAAAATATCTGAACATTGGTTGTAGGAATTACATCTGTTACTTCAAAACATTTAAATAATATTGTGGCTAAAATTCTCCATAACTGAAATAGTTTTCTATTGCTGCTCTAACAAATTCTACAAATTTAGTGGCTTAAAACACTAAATATATTATTTTACAGTTCTGTTGATCAGAAATGTATTGTCTTGTTGGACTAAATTCAAGATGTAGGTGGATCTGTGCTGTTTTCTAGAGGCTTTAGGGGACAATTCATTTCCTAGTCATTTGTATTGTTGCCAGAATTTAATTCCCTTAAGTTGAGGACTAAGGTCACCACAGTTTTTGCTGGCTGTCACCTCAGCACTGTTTCTGACATTTAGGCCGGTAATTCCTTTGCTTGTGCTCCCCTTCCTCCATCTTCAAAGTCAATGATGGCTTGTTGAATTCTCACATTACATTGCTCTGACCTACTCCAAAGTCTATTTATATCTGACTTCTCCCTTCTTACTTTCTCTTCTATTTTCAAAGAACTCATGTGATTATATTCAATCCACCTCAATAATCTAAAATAATTTCCCTGTTTTAAGGAGGTGATTAACAACTTTGATTGCAGCTTCATTCTGGTATCTGATACTGAACAGCTATTTACTGAATGATGAAGGTGATAGCAGTCAATGATTTTGGAATTAAAATCATGAAAAAAAACATAATCTAGAGTGTAATTGGTAACAAAGTGCCATTCCTTACAAAAAAGTGCCAAGATTCTTGACTAAAAGAAAGCAAAGTAATTGATCATAAATCATGAATAAATAAAAACTCATGAGTTCTTAGAGATGAAACTATTGTGCAATATATTCTAATAGTGGGTACATGAACCTATATCATTACATCAAAAACAGTGAATCAATGATTTCAATTAAAATAATCATTTTAGGAAGTTGGAGGATCACAAGTCGTAATACAAAATGTGAATAAAATTCAACAATATTACAAATGTAAACTGAAGGGAGTAGGGAAAATAGGTGCTGGCTTAAGCAACTTTGGAAATGAGTGGAGTCTGTAAGACTAATGGCAAATAACTTGACACAAGCACTATATTCTAGTTGATAAAGTTGTGTTGCACAGGAATAATAGTTAATAATTCTGATACTATATTTGTATATTGGACATGAATGTTAAGTTAAAGGATGGTGTGAAGTTTTCTGGAGTGGGAATTTATAGATAATCAGATAATCAAGGGAAGGAGATATCAAGGGAAAGAGGCTAGAATGATTTGTGTGATGACAGATTAGAGTTAGAGACATTAGGATGAACTCACATAGTGTAATATAGACAGAGTTGGAGACATAAATAAACATGTGTAGTTACGTGTTAATAAGTGTGTTGGTGTATATACATATATTTTTACTTTGTTGGTCACACTGGAAACAATGACACTGTAGTAGTAACAACACTTCTTTGGCTTCTAATAATATTCTCCATAAAATAAACTAGAAGTAGCTGATTCTAAGCTTGGTACAGAAAATAGAGAAGATGAACTTTGTAGTTCCAGAAACTAAGGAAGTGCTCAAAACACAAATACACACTACCCCCCTACCCAATGAAGGAGTTATGTCAAGGGGACAAAGAAACCAGATGAAAACCTATCAATAGATAAAGCTGGAATAAATTGAGCAACAAATTAAGTATTTTACTGCATTTTATTATAACCCAAAATATAAAATAAATTCCATGAGTCCCTACTGATATAAATAATTGAATAAATGAATGAATGAATGAATAAATAAATAGGGAAAAGATACAAGTCTCATCTTCAGATGAATTCCAAACAAGTTATGTAGATATTCCACCCTTAATGAGAGGGGAACTTAATTCCTCACTATGAACAGTGACTAAGAGCACAGAATAAAAAGGGGGAAGGAAAAGAGTAACTTTACAATGGGGAAACATTACAAACACTATTTCTGCCATGATTAAGGTCAATATCAGCAGTAATAAGTAATATTAAGCAGTATGTAATATTAAACTTCATAGGATATGTTGAAAATAGCACTTTGCCTTTGTGGTCATTCACCTGCAAACTCATAACACCAGTATAATCACTATTAAACATCAGATAAATTCAAATTGAGGGTCATTCAGTAAAATATCTGGTCAGTAAGGCTCAAAGCTGTCAAGGCCATCAAAAACAAGGAAAGTCTGTGAAGCTGTCAAAAGCAATAGGAGGCTAAGGGAAATAGTGAATAATGTGCTGTGGTACATAGGATGGGATTCTAGACAGAAAAAAGACATTAGGTAAATACTAAGGATATGTAAATAAATTACAAGCTTCAGCTGATAATGTGTCAGGGTTGGTTCATTAATTATATCAAATATACCATGATAATTTACTATGTTAACAATAGGGGAAATTGAGTGTGTGAGTCCTGTTGGGAGGGGACAAGAAGCCTCAAACAATCCTTATAGAAGAAGCTCCAAAAATATGAGTCCATAAACATAAAAGAGTATTACAAACAAAATAGGCTATAGAAACATAGAAGGAATAGGCAACAAAAATATCAAAATACATAATAAGTGTAAATACAGATAGAATTTATTGAAGATAAGACAAATGAACACCAGACTATCAAAATGACCAGGCACTATGGAAGAGAAACAAATGTAACTTTTATTAATAAAAAATAATAATGCTTTTAACTAGACTTCAATGGAGTTATTTAATTGATTAAACATATCTGAATAGAAACTTTAATATGAAGAGATAGATCTGAGGAAATTACACATAAAATATTACAGATAGACATAAATAGAATGTAGGAAAGATGAAAATAAGATTCATGGGGATAGAGCGAAAAATGTTGATACATGTTTTGTTTACAGAAAGAGAAAATACTGGAGAGGAAAATCAATACTTATATAATTTCTATAATTTATTATGAAAGACACAAATAGCCAGATTTACACAGAAGATGTAAAAGCATATGAATCCAACTATGACTTTTTGGGGTAAAACTACAGAACACAAAATTTAAAGCAAAAACCTTAAAAACAATCAAAAGAAAACAAACATTACCAAAAGAATAATAAATACTAAACTGACATTACACTATGACATGTATGTTTAATCCCAGTCACATAGTGATAGTTTAACTTCCTTAAGTCTACAGATGTTACTTTACAGTATTAAAATACTAAAGAAGACAAGCAATCACGTAATTCCCTGTTAAGATATAATTTGATGATGCTCAATATATTTTCTATGACAAATCTCACTTAAATAGAGATAGATAGCAACTTGCTCACTTATAAAGAGTATCCACTGAATAGATTTTAAATAATATATATGTGTCTATACACACATATATATACATAATGGGAAAAGTTTAGATTCACTTTATTTATAGTTCAGTAGTAAGACATGAATAGGTTTTATTACTGTTATTCTTTAGTACTGTATGAGAGAGTATAATCAATGCAATAAAATTAAACAGAAACAAGAGAGACAAATTTTGTAACAGAGTAGATAAACCTATTTTTCTTTGCAGATGCTGTACACAGAAATAAATTAACCAAAACATTGTGTTAATAAAAGAGCTCAACATAGTTGAGATACATACATATATATATACACACACACACACATGCATATATATATCCTCAATAAAATAGTAACATTTTTCTATCACAGTAACAAATGTAATGGAAAAATAATCTATTCACAATACAAATAAACACTGTTTAGTGTTTAGGAATTGATCTTATAATAAAGCCTGTTAGTTTTATAGAAAATATTATATTTCAATTATAAAAAAGTGTAAATGATAGAAATAAATGAATATATCTATTTTGTCAATGGCAGAATGATATAATATAATAAAATATTATATAACTCAAAAGTAATAACAAATATAGTACAATTCCAATTAAAATCCCTATTACGTGGTTTCAGACTGATTCTAAAAGTTATGTTTGTAGAATTTCAAATAAGAATTATATAACTTTGGCCAAGAATAATAAAGTGAGGAGAGCTCATTTAATGTTGTAGAACATATGAATCAACTAAACTAAGGAAAGAGCTTGGAAAAATATTTGGAAGCAAGAAGCTTGTGGAGAAATTATGCATTGCTAATAGGTGTTTTGGGGAAATATAGGTCAGTAGAGAAATGTAGACCATATCCTTACTTTAGACCAAAGGCAAAGGTGCACTATAGTGGATTAAAATATCAAATATGAGGGCCAAAACTATATATCACAAAAATAATATATTTCAGAATAATTTTTAAAAATAAATCCAAAGCCTAAACAAGAGGAAATTCTCAATGTATTTCTTGAAATTAAGGAAAATCAGGGTTTAGAATAAAATAAAGGGATTATAGACTGAAAGAATACACAGGTGTCATAGTTTCTATTCATATTTAAATATTCCATAGGAAACATGGTAGAATACACACAAGAATCCTAAAATCTGTCATCAACATCATCAACAACATAAATGGACATTGTTTTGAAAATAGATAAAATTTATGAATGAATATGCATGTGACAGAAGGGGTATTCCAAGTGAATAGAAAGTATTATATCTATATATAAAGAAAGAAAAACCTCTCTAGTAATCAGATTGATGCAAATACAAAGTATATATGTTCCTGTTTATGTTTTATGTCTATAAATGCAAAACTTTAAAGCCAATACAATAGCTAAAATAGCAAAATTGTGAATTACTAAATATTTCCTTAAATGTGAACAAAGGAAGAAATGTAGACTTTTTAATTAGGTCAGAAGTGTGGAGAGCAATGTAGTAATTTGAAGAGCAATACATAAAATTAGTTAAATTGAGTCAATAAAAAATATGGAGAGCTTTGCCATTTATGTTGTAAACACAAACATAATTGTCTAATAATGAGTATAATACTTACTCAAGTTTTGGATCTAAACCACAAAATGAAATGTATAGGTGTAAAGGAAATGACATTTAGGCTTTCCAAATCAGTATAAGAAGGAGGCTTGAATAAAGACATTTTATATAGATTCAGCATAAGTCAGGACAAGAGGGAAAACAAAGAAGTAAAGACAAAACAGACCAAAGAGAAAACTCAAAATAAGATGGCAGAAATATGTAAAAATATGTCAATACTCATAATAAAAGAAAAATGATTTATCTTTATCTATTAAAAATAAGTGACTATCACATTTTTTAAATCTTCACATGTAGAACTTATAAAATATAATCTTAATACCTCATGAGTAGAAGAGAAATTATAACAGAAATTATAAAACGTTTATCAATAAATAAAAATTTTAAATTACATATAATAATTTATGGGATGCAAATGGAAATACAAATTTATACATTCATTCATTCATTAAAACTGAAGAACGATTGAAAATAAACAATTTAAGCAAGTAGGTTAAGATGTTGGTTGGGAAAGCTATAGAAAGACACAAAGAAAGTAAAAGGAATAAAATAATAAGTATAATAATATAAACTAATATATATGCAAATATATAAAATTAAACACTTCGAGGTTTCAATTTGGCAGTAGAAAAACTGTCTCATCCTAGATCCAAATTTTCCCATTTGGTCATTTAACATAAAATCAAAAGAGAGAGAGAGAGAGAAATAGAGAGGGAAAATGAAAACTTCCAAAACATACACCAAAAATAAGTTAGAGGGCCATCTCATGCACATTCTTTATAAGGTATAAGTTGTTGATAGTAGTGAATTCACATAGCATCAGATTCAACTTTACTAAATACTGTATAGTAGCTGCAGACTGGTGAATACAGTTGGTGAAAATTCCTTAAATGCCAAGAAAGCAGAACCCAGGAAAGAAAGAGAAGAAAAGAAAGAAAAAAAGAAAAAGGAAAATGTTTTCTTTTCTGGCAGCAAAAGTCTCACCTTAATTGGGGACCACTGTGGACACATCAGAGATGTAGTATAGCAGTACAGAGGCACTGGAAGAAACAAAAGAAATGTGTGAAAAGTGCAAATAAAACAAAGGAGGTAGTATACACTTTCTTTTTCCCCATTGAATAGAAGAGTCATTGATTGTAATACACATCATTATTTTAAAAGACATTATTATTTATAAATTACTAATTAAATAATGATGCAATCTTAAGGACAGCATGTGCAGCTCATGAGCAAACTCTTCTGAAATATGGAGATTAACAGCCAAAGAATCTTTTAAAAAAACACAAAATAATAGTATCTCATATATATATATATACACACACACACACACACACACACACACACACATATATATATATATATATATATATATGATGCTGACTCAGCCTTGAATAAATGTGAGCTGCCAATAGTAACAAATTTCCTAAACTATATATGTACAGGTATCAGTCATCATTTGTTTTTTTCTGGTTACCAGCAGGAGTACCTGAATTCTCCATCATAAATAAATAAATAATCACATTGCAGACCAGTGGGGTTCTGTCACTGGCTCTGACCAACAGGGCCAATCATTAAAGTTTCAGGAATTTCATGAGTCAGTTGTTAAATATAGCCATTATTAAGAAGTAAATTATATAGCTTAAAATTAATGATACAAAAACAGAGGTAATAAATACTACAAAAATCAATTTCTAATTATTTAATTTTACTAATTTCTATGCTTTTAAGGTTATTTACATCCATGTGCCTGCAGGGTATAAATATTACATAATAGTGTTCTATGGCACATTTCTGTCCTTCTGTATGTTTAATGACACCTAATTGTTAGCCTCCATTGTCCAGAGTAAGAGTCTTTACACACAGGGATAGACAAAATCTATCAATTGGGATATTATTTATAGTTTTCTGTCTTGTCTAGACTTAAGAAAGTAATGGTAAAATATTAATAGACAAATTTAACTTAAAATGCATCATATTTATACCTGTTAGAATGGGAATAGCACAAAAAAATTGAAAAGCTATTCTTCTAATTTTTGAAAACTATGCATTAACCAGTTCAAAAAGAAGTGGCTGACATCACTGAAAACAAGTGGAGAAAAACATGTATCATCATTGTTTCCTTTTGTCTTACCCTTTAATGTTAAAAGAAATCAACCAAGGTTCATGTTGGGACTACACTCATTCATAAACTGCAACCATAATTTTGTTAAGGATGCAAGTATTTGGCAAAAATCAATCAAAGTCTTCTATGAGAGACAATTAACAAAATGGAATTCACAATATAAACTATTGCATACTTTATCATATGGAAATTGTGTGCTGCACATCATTTATATCTGAAATACATATAATGATCAATATATGATAATCTTTTGAAGAGACAGCTTTTAAGTTTTCTCCAGCATGCTACTGATTCTGAGGCATTCAATTTGTTTTATTATAATTCTTACAAATAAAAGAAAAAAAACCACTTCTGATGTGAAGAAATTTACTTCTTGGTACATGTTAGGTTAATTTGGTGGTAGTGGTGGTGGTGGTGGTGGTGGTGTTGGGGTGTGTGTGTGTGTGTGTGTGTTTCTGTGTGTATTAGCTACTGATTATTTTTCATGTGCAAATCTCCATTCTACCACACTCTTTGACTTTCAAAGAAAAAGTATTCATTCATTCTGATTTTTCAAACAACATAATTATCCAGCACAAGAAAGCACGCCTGCCAAATTGTATATTCCAGACACTTCAGTTGATCTTTTCAGATACTTCGTGATACTCCATTTATAATGTAAAAGTATAAACAAGCTGCTCCTGGAGCTTCCTGTGTCAAAAATACTTTAAGGTCACTCATAGTTGAATGTTTCTTTCAACATTTGTGTAAAACTTGAGGATTAAAAAGAAAGGTATTTTTTGTGGCTGTTGAAAATCAACGATGAAGAATTTTTCTCAAAATGATTTAACTAGACATATATTTCAAATATGGTGACATTTTTCAGTAAAGGTTTTGCAACTCTAACCCAGTAGGAAAATACAATAACACAACTCTAATGTCACTTTCATAACTATCCATTTAGGGTCTCTGTGGATATGTCATATGTAAGTATGACATATCTTTTCCTCAGATTTGACAGTCATACTTTCAGTAGATTTTAAAATAGTAAGTAAGTCACACTTTTAAGCTGATTGTAAAATGGGGGTCACATACATTAATAGAATATGGTTTCACTACTGTATGTTTCATATTTCTTTATTTGAAATTGTAATCATCCTTTAGTAGGTTTGTTCTGTCAAAACCATATCATGGTGCATTTTGATTGTTCAAATCTAAAATATGTTCAGTCAGGACTTAAAAAATCTTAACAAATACACTGAAAGTTTTACTGAATAATTGCAAAGAGAGAAAAAATATATATGTACATGTGATGGCTCTAGTAAAATCAGTGATCAAAATTACTTCAGATTTTATTTTTATGTTTTGTTACTTGTATGCTCTCTGCTATCATGCATATCACTTACACTTAAATCTTCAGAGATTTTAAGTATTAACTTTCAGATCAACTATACTTTATTAATATAGTAACTGAAACACTCCATTACGAGTCTGCACCTTATCTATTTTATTTCAATCACCCACAATTGTTTCACTTAATCCTTCCACAGTACACCTCCTTAGATTTTAGTTTCTCATAGCTAAGCCTAGGTGGCTCTACTTCTTAGCAATTTTCTGTCTGAATCCCTAGGGTAGTCTGAAATATGGTCATTAAACCCTGTACTCCTAAAGGCTTCTTCTATTCCACTTAATTTATGGACAAGGTTATGACTCTAGAGAATAATCATATCATCTTACCTTCAAAATTTATCTTATCCATTTTTTTTCTTTTCCATTATTTAGTCCAGTGGGAAGTGATGCTCTTTTTCTAATTGATCCCTTCCATCCTGGACTCCAAATTGCAAGCACTTACCTGCCAATGGCATGGGAGAAAATGTCACCGGAAAGAGAATATCAGGATTGCTTGGTGATAAAATGCCTCAGAGGAGGGTGGAAGTGTCTCTTTCTGCAAGAAGAGCAAGTGTCAATTGGGAGAGAGGAGAAATGGGTGGCAACTGAGTAAAAGGACATGATAGTCTCCTCTTCATAAAATAAGCACCAATTCAGCATCAAAACCACAGGATTAACAGTAATATGGTTGGTAAACTCCAAAGTGATGGTGCATGGTAAATATAGACCGAGCTCTTGATTGCAGAAGTGTAAAACATACAGACCCCCAACTGAAGTTTCCTTTGTTCATCAAGTTAGCCAGCAATAAAGTATGCTCTTAGTACATAAAAGGAAAGATCATTCAAAGCTCATTTCAAAGAAGCAAAGAAATAAACACTCAAAAATCGAGGACTTTTGTATGAGGAGAGAGGTATCTAGTTTAAATTTATAAGCAGAAAATGTTGATATTTGTTATTTTCTTTTAAATTTCTTACCATAATTCTCTGACAAGAATGATTCCATAACATATAACACACCCACAGAAAATAAAGTAATGTATATTTTTTACCAGCTTGTCATTTTGAGCAGCCAATCCTTGATATAATTTTGTGTTGCATGTTTATGCTTCAATGTATTATTTATCAAGTTTACATCATGTCTATTTTCCCCAGTAAGAAAAATGTGTTTTTAATGTTTTCTGTCATTCCCTACTTTTTTTCTCCCCCACCTGTTCCAATATTTTAGAGCAAATGGCATTTTTTCCCATTAGTTGCATTTCAGCCCTACAATATTACTATTAACCTCTGTTCAATGTTCTATTAACATTTGAGAGTATCTATTAATTACATGAAAGTGGAATATTAATACCCCTGACTTTCTGTTCACATGGCTTCCCCCAGTCCCACATCCCCAAACTTGTCATCTATTGATTTAATTTTACATTTTTCGCTGCAACCTTATTCCAACATTTATTTATACTATCTATTGGTGGATCCTAAATATTGAAATCAAAATATAGGTCTTTACACTGCATTGAATATGTAGTATTTGTAAAGGCAGTGTAAATATCTTGTTTCCTATGCTATTTGTATGAGAATATAGCCAGTGTCTAGGTCTAATGAGTCTTTTTTTTCTATTCTCTACTAATAATTAAAATCCATGTAATATTTGATTGATTTCATATTTTAATCACATTATAAAAGAACTGATAATTTTTCTAGTGCATTAATTGACTTACTTTTCTGTTAAACAATAATTTGCCTACATCATTTCAGTCTCTCGTGGATCTTATTTGTTGTATTACTCTATTTATACTAGACAGCTTTTTTTTTTTTTCAAAAGAAAATGCTTGCTTGCTAACTCCTTTGAAAATTTATAACCCTCCTGTTTTAAGTCCACTCATGGTGGCTTTTTAATTCCCACTCTTTGTTGATTTTTTCTGTTTCTTTTTCTGAAGTACATACCTAAGTTTCCTCAGAAAAGATGGGTTTAACATTTTCTAGTTCATTCATACCTGAAAGTGTCTTAGTTTACCCTCATATTTTGTTCAGATTGATAATTTCTACATTAAAAATAATTTTCTCAGTATACTGTAAATATTTTTCAATTGTTTTCTCTAACATGCAGGAATTCTCATCAATAGATTGATACCAGATTCCACTCATCTTATAGATTAACTGTTGGTGTTTTTTGTTTTTGTCTTTTCATTTTCTTCCCGAAAACGTTAATCTGAAGTGTCTAGGTAGGTATATACCTTTACCCTGATCAGCATGGTATGTTCCCTTTCATTCCAAAACCTTTTATTTTCTTCAGCTTTATTATTTCTGTGATAATTTTCTTCTTAGCCATAACTTTACTCATTTTTTTCTTTTTCTTTTTTCTTTAGGTCTTCTTTTCAGAATCTTTAATTGAATATTGACCCTCCATTTATTTAATTTATGTGGTGTATTATTTCAAACACTTGTCAATTTGCTTTATCCTCTGATAAATTAATTTAGGTTTAAATTCACATTCTAGCATTTATATAGATTTTGTCATTGTAGAAATCATAATTCGTATTTCCAACAAATGTATCTCCTCCTTCTTCTTATCCTTCTTTCCTGTTTGTTCCTGTGGAATTATTTCCAAAATCTCTCTGCATAAGATATTTTATTCTTCCTTTACTTCTAATTACTTGTCTTCTAATTAGTTGTAGTTTCATCTTGATTTTTATCTTTCATGCTTTCAGTGTTTCTCATATAGCTGATGATTGTTGATGTTTAAATTTAAATTTTAAAAAAGATAATTATTTTTGGTTGATGTTATTGACTTACTGTGTTCTTTTATTAGAATTGCTCTACCAATAGACCTCCCCACTGATAAAAAAGACAACATTTTCATTTTAAGAAAAAAATTTCACATATCACAATAAATGTTATCTTTTAAATTTCTTTAATATTAGTTATCTGTAATAGAATCCACCAGCATCTCACTTTAAAAATGTAGGGCTCAGGGCAGAGGACTGCTGCTGGCTGTTCGGAGACAGCCTGAAGGAACGGTAGTGAGGAGCTCTGCAACCGGAAATGCTCCTGGAGGGAGCCCGGAATGCCTTAGAAGTGAAGTGCCATTTTTGAGTGACATTCAAAGGGAGGAAGGACCTGCCACCACAGCCTCTCTCCCCATGCTTCGGCCCTCACTTTCACAGGCACTAGGAGGGGCTCCTGCCAGAGTGGGTTCACGCACCTCAGTTGGTTGTTGCCTCAACCCCTCTCACCTGGGCAGGCATGACTGCCCCAGTCAGTCTAGCTTTAGCAGCTGTGGACTTTGTGGGCATGTACACATGGTGATTGGGCCACGTCAGAGTCTGAGCTGCCCACATAGCACCCACAGAAGGTCCAGATCCATGATTACCGCAATCCTGGGACCTGACTTCAGTGGATCTATGCTGGTGGCCCAGTGAAAATGCCTGAGAGGCACCAGGGCAAATTGCTAGCATACCCATGGTTAAGGAGAGGCTGAGAGCAGTGCCAACAACAGAGTAACTTGTGAGCTTACACAATGGGTGAAAGGTGACACAACAGAATATGTTCACAGGTAAACAGCTGCAGAGGAGGAATACTCAGTGGTTTCTGTCTCAGTGGAAGGGCTCTAATGCCACTTACCTCATACTGCAGATCAGAAACACAGTTAAGAAACAGATCTGGAGCCCTGTACTCCAACAGCTAAGGAGCAGACTGACAGGGCACTGACAACCACAGAGCAAAGGGGAGACACCACTCAAAATCCAGGGCAGGCTCTGGTCACCACAACACCAGCAGCCAGCATCGTCTAAGGAAAAAGGTGGTAGTCATCCATAGAAAAAAACCTGTCATACCAAAAATAATCATAATATTAACCCATGCAACCTACACAGGGACATTCCCACATAAAAATAGCCCTCCAAGACAGTGTGAGGATCTGGCATTGGGAGGAAGAACCCCCAGAGCATGTAACCTTGAAGGCCACTGGGGCTTGGTGCAAGAGTTCCACAGGCATAGGGGAAGCAGAGACTCCACTCTAGGAGGTCACACAAAGGACACATGAGCCCTGGGACATAGTACAAAGCAGTAACTCCATAGGAAATTGGGCTAAACCTAATGAGGAGTCTTGGAGTGATTCCTGAGGAGGTGGGGGTTGGATGTAGTTCACTGTGGGGACAAGGACACTGGTAGCAGAGGCTCCAGGAAATATTAATCAGTGTGAGCTCTCCCAGAGGTCCCAACCTGGCACAGGGAACCAGCCCCACCCAAGAGCCGGCAAGCTACAGTGTTGAAAAACCTCAGGCCAAACAAAAAGCAAAACAGGAACACATCCTGACCCATCATCAGACAGGCTGCCTAAAGTCATGCTACTCCCACAGCCACCCCAAGACACAACTCCTGGCACATCCTGGCCTCCCAGAGGGACAAGACCCAGCTCTGCATAACAGAGGGCAGGCACCAGAGCTTCAGAACAGGAAGCCTGCACAAGCCCCTGGACCAGCTTCACCCAATAGAAGGCAGAAGCAGGAAGAAATATGCTCCTGCAGCCTGCAGAAATGAGAGCATAAACACAGTAAGTTAGGCAGAAGTGATATGAGAGAGAAAAATGTTGCAGAAGAAGGAGCAAGATAAAAACTCACAAGAACAACTAAATGAGGAGAAGATAGGCAGCACCTGAAAAAGAATTCAGATTAATGGGAGTAAAGATATCCAAAATCTTGGAAATAGAATGGAGAAAATACAAGAAACATGTAAAAAGGACCTAGAAGAACTAAAAAGCAAACAAACAATGATGAACGAAGCAATAAATGTAACAGAAAATTCTCAAGAAGAAATCAATAGCAGAATAACTGAGGCAGAAGAACACATAAGTGAACTGAAAGATTAAATAATGAAAATAACTACTGCAGAGCAGAATAAAGGAAAAAGAGTAAAAAGAATAGAGAACAGTCTCAGACAGCATTAAATGCACCAACATTCGAATTGTAGGGGTCCCAGAAGAAGAAGAGAAATAGAAAGGGACTGAGAAAATATTTGAAGAGATTATAGTTGAAAACTTCCCTAATATGGGAAAGGAAATAGTCAATCAAGTCCAGGAAGCACTGAGAGTCCCATACAGGATAAATCCAAGGAGAAAAACACCAAGACATATTAATCAAACTATCAAAAATTAAATACAAAGAAAAAATATTAAAAGCAACAAGGGAAAAGCAACAAATAACATACAAAGGAATCCCCATAAGGTTAATATATGATCTTTCAGCAGAAACTCTACAAGCCAGAAGGCAGTGCCAGGACATATTTAAAATGAAAAAAGGGAAAAACCTACAACCAAGATTACTCTACACAGAAAGGATCTCATTCAGATTTGGTGGAAAAACCAAAAACTTTATAGACAAGCAAAAGCTAACAGAACTAAGCACCACCAATCCAGATTTACAACAAACACTAAAGGAACTTCTCTAGGCAATGAAACACAAGGGAAGGAAAAGACCTACAATAATGAACCCAAAAGAATTAAGAAAATAATAATAGGAACATACATATCAACAATTACCTTAAATGTAAATGGACTAAATGCTCCCACCAAAAGACACTGATTGGCTGAATGGATACAAAAACAAGACCCTTATATATGCTGTCTACAAGAGACCCACTTCAGATCTAGCTACACATACAGACTGAAAGTGAGGGAATGGAAATAGATATTCCATGCAAATGGAAAACAAAAGAAAGCTGGAGTAGCAATTCTCATATCAGACAAAATAGACTTTGAAATAAGGACTATTAGAAGAGACAAAGAAGGACACTACATAATGATCAAGGGATCCATCCAAGAAGAAGATATAACAATTGTAAATATTTATGCACCCAACATAGAAGCACCTCAATACATAAGGCAAATGCTAACAGCCATAAAAGGGAAGTCAACTGTAACACAAAAATACTAGGGGACTTTAACACCTCACTTTCACCAATACACCAGTCATCCAAATGAAAATAAATAAGGAAACACCAGCTTTAAATTTCATATTACAGAGATGGACTTAATTGATATTTATAGGACATTCCATCCAAAATGAACAGAATACACTTTCTTCTCAAGTGCTCATGGACATTCTCCAGGATAGATCATATCTTGGATCACAAATGAAGCCTTGGTAAATTTAAGAAAATAGAAAACCGATCAAGTACCTTTTCCTACCACAACACTATGCGACTAGATATCAATTAAAGGAAAAAATTGTATAAAAAAAAAATACCTGGAGGGTAAAAAATGTGTTACTAAATAACCAAGAAGTCACTGAAGAAATAAAAAAGGAAATCTAAAATTACCAAGAAACAAATAACAATGAAAATATGATGACCCAGAACATATGGGATGCAGCAAAAGCAGTTCTAAGAGGGAAGTTTATAGCAACACAGTCATACCTCAGAAACAAGAAACATCTCAAATAAACAACCTAAACTTATACCTAAAGGAAATAGAGAAAGAAGAAGAAGAAAAAAAAAACAAACCCAAATTTAGCAGAAGGAAAGAAATCATAGAAATCAGATTGGAAATAAATAAAAAAGAAATGAAAAGTAACAATAGCAAAGCTCAATAAAGCTGGTTCTTGAGCAGATAAACAAAACTGATAAAAAATTAGTGAGACACATCAAGAAAGAAAGGGAAAAGATTCAAATCAACAGAATTAGAAATGAAAAGGGAGAAGTAACAATTGACACTGCAGAAATACAAAGGATCATGAGAGATTACTACAAACAGCTATATGCAATAAAATAGAGAACCTGGAAGAAATGGACAAATACTTAGAAAAGCACAACCTTCTGAGACTGAAACAGGATGAAATAGAAAATATAAACCAACCAATCACAAACACTAAAATTGAAACTGTGATTAAAAATCTTCCAACAAACAAACGCCCTGGACCAGATGGCTTCACAGGCAAATTCTAGCAAGCATTTAGAGAAGAGCTAACACCTATCCTTCTCAAACTCTTCCAATGTATAGCAGAGGGAGAACACATCCAAATTCATTCTACAAGGCCACCATCACCTTTATAACAAAACCAGAAAAAGGTACTAGAAAAAAAGAAAATTACAGGCCAATATGACTGATGAACATAGATGCAAGAAACCTCAAGCAAATACTAGCAATCAGAATCCAACAGCACATTAAAAGAATGATGACCCCCTGATCAAGTGGGGTTTATCCTAAGAATGCAAGGATTCTTCAATATACGCAAATCAATCAATGTGATAAATCATATTAACAAATTGAAAGATAAAAACCGTATGATCGGGGGGGTGCTGGGAAGATGGCAGAAGAGTAAGACGCGGAGATCACCTTCCTCCCTACAGACACACCAGAAATACATCTACACGTGGAAAAACTCCTACAGAACACCTACTGAATGCTGGCAGAAGACCTCAGACCTCCCAAAAGGCAAGAAAATCCCCACGTACCTGGGTAGGGCAAAAGAAAAACAAGAAAAAACAGAGACAAAAGAATAGGGACAGCACCTGCACCAGTGGGAGGGAGCTGTGAAGGAGGAGAGATTTCCACACACTAGGAAGCCCCTTTGTGGGCGGAGACTGTGGGAGGCGGAGGGGGGAGCTTCGAAGCCACGGAGGAAAGCACAGCAACAGGGGTGCGTAGGGCAAAGTGGAGAGATTCCCGCATAGAGGATCGGTGCCAACCGGCGCTCACCAGCCTGAGAGGCTTGTCTGCTCACCCTCCGGGACAGGCGGGGCTGGGAGCTGAGGCTAGGGCTTCGGTGGGAGCACGGGGAGAGGACTGGGGTTGGCGGCTTGAACACAGCCTGAAGGGGTTAGTGCACCACGGCTAGCTGGGAGGGAGTCTGGGGAAAAGTCTGCACCTGCCAAAGAGGCAAGAGACTTTTTCTTCCCTCTTTGTTTCCTGGTGTGCGAGGAGAGGGGTTTAAGAGCACTGCTTAAAGGAACTCCAGAGACGGGCGCGAGCCGCGGCTAAAAGCGCGGATCCCAGAGACGGGTGGGAGACGCTAAGGCTGCTGCTGCCACCACCAAGGGGCCTGTGTGCAAGCACAGGTCACTATCCACACCCTTCTTCCGGGGAGCCTGTGCAGCCCACCACTGCCAGATTCCCGGGATCCAGGAACAACTTCCCCGGGAGAACGCACGGCGGGACTCAGGCTGGTGCAATGTCATGCTGGCCTCTGCCACCACAGGCTCGCTCCACACGCTGTGCCCCTCCCTCCCCCAGGCCTGAGTGTGCCAGAGTCCCCGAGTCAGCAGCTCCTTTAACTCCATCCTGTCTGAGTAAAAAACAGATGCCCTCCATCGATGTACATGCAGAGGCAGGGCCAAATCCAAAGCTGAGCCCCTGTGAGCTGTGAGAACAAAGAAGAGAAAGGGAAATCTCTCCCAGCAGCCTCAGAAAGAGCGGATTAAAGCTTCACAATCAATTTGATGTACCCTGCATCTGTGGATTACATGAATAGATAACAAATCATCCCAAATTGAAGAGGTGGACTTCGAGAGCAAGATCTATGATTTTTTCCCCTTTTCCTCTTTTTGTGAATGTGTATGTGTATGCTTCTGTGTCAGATCTTGTCTGTATAGCTTTGCTTCCACCATTTGTCCTAGGGTTCTATCTGTCCATTGTTTATTTATTTTTAATATTTTTCTTAATAATTAATTTTAATTTTAATAACTTTATTATACTTTACCTTCTTTCTTTTCTTTCTTTTTCTTTCTTTCTTTCTTTCTTTCTTTCTTTCTTTCTTTCTTTCTTTCTTTCTTTCTTTCTTTCTTTCTTTCTTTCTTTCTTTCTTTCTTTCTTTCCTTCCTTCCCTCCTTTAGACAACGAATCATCCCAAATTGAGGAGGTGGACTTTGAGAGCAAGATTTATGATTTTTTTCCCTTCACCTTTTTTTGTGAGGGTGTATGTGTAGGTTTCTGTGTAAGATTTTGTCTGTATAGCTTTGCTTCCAACATTTGTCCTAAGGTTCTATCCGTCCCGTTTTTTTTTTTTCCTAAAAAAATATTTTTTAATTCAATAACTTTATTATACTTTATTTTATTTTACTGTATCTTTCTTTCTGTCTTTTTTCCTTCCTTCCCTCTTTCCTTCCTTCCTTCCACCCTCCCTCCCTCCTTTCTTTCCTTCTTGCCTTCTTTCCTTCTTTTCTTCTTTCTTTCTTTCTTTCTTTCTTCCTTCCTTCCTTCCTTCCCTCCTTTTTTTCTTTCTTTCTTTCTTTCTGTCTTTCTTCATACTTCTACTAATTCTCTCTACTTTTTCTCCCTTTTATTCTGAGCTGTGTGGATGAAAGGCTCTTGGTGTTCCAGCCAGGAGTCAGGGCTCTGTCTCTGACGTGGGAGAGCCAACTTCAGGACACTGGTCAATAAGAGACCACCCAGCTCCACATAAGATCAAACACCAAAAATCTCCCAGAGACCTCCATCTTAACACCAGCACCCAGCTTCACTCAACTACCAGCAAGCCACAGTGCTGGACAACCTATGCCAAACAACTAGCAAAACAGGAACACAACCCCACCCATTAGCAGAGAGGTTGCCTAAAATCATAATAAGTCCACAGACACCCCAAAACACACCACCAGATGTGGACCTGCCCACTAGAGAGACAAGATCCAGCCTCATCCACCAGAACACAGGCACTAGTCCCCTCTACCAGGAAGCCTACACAACACACTGAACCAACCTTAGCCACTGGAGACAGACATGAGAAACAACAGAAACTAAGAACCTGCAACCTGCAAAAAGGAGACCCCAAACACAGTAAGATAAGCAAAATGAGAAGACAGAAAAAACACACAGCAGATGAAGGAGCAAGATAAAAATGCACCAGACCTAACAAACGAAGAGGAAATAAGCAGTCTACCTGAAAAAGAATTCAAAATAATGATAGTAAGCATGATTCAAAATCTTGGAAATAGAATGGACAAAATGCAAGAAACATTTAACAAGGACCTAGAAGAAATAAAGATGAAACAAGCAACAATGAACAACACAATAAATGAAATTAAAAGTATCTACATGGGATCAATAGCAGAATAACTGAGACAGAAGGAAGGATAAGTGACCTGGAAGATAAAATAGTGGAAATAACTACTGCAGAGCAGAATAAAGAAAAAAGAATAAAAAGAACAGAGGACAGTCTCAGAGACCTCTGGGACAACATTAAACGCACCAACATTCAAATTATAGGGGTTCCAGAAGAAGAAGAGATAAAGAAAGGGACTGAGAAAATATTTGAAGAGATTATAGTTGAAAACTTCCCTAATATGGGAAAGGAAGTAGTTAATCAAGCCCAGGAAGCACAGAGAGTCCCATACAGGATAAATCCAAGGAGAAATACACCACGACACATATTAATCAAGCTGTCAAAAATTAAATACAAAGAAAGCATATTAAAAGCAACAAGGGAAAAACAACAAATAACACACAAGGGAATCCCTATAAGGTTAACAGCTGATCTCTCAGCAGAAACCCTACAAGCCAGAAGGGAGTGGCAGGACATACTGAAAGTGATGAAGGAGAAAAACCTACAACCAAGATTACTCTATCCAGCAAGGGTCTCATTCAGATTTGATGGAGAAATTAAAACCTTTACAGACAAGCAAAAGCTGAGAGAGTTCAGCACCACCAAACCAGCTTTACAACAAATGCTAAAGGAACTTCTCTAGACAAGAAACACAAGAGAAGGAAAAGACCTACAATAATGAACACAAAACAATTTAGAAAATGGGAATAGGAACATACATATCGATAATTACCTTAAATGTAAATGGACTAAATGCTCTCACCAAAAGACACAGATTGGCTGAATGGATACAAAAACAAGACCCTTATATATGCTGTCTACAAGAGATCAACTTCAGACCTAGAGACACATACAGACTGAAAGTAAGGGGATGGAAAAAGATATTCCATGCAAATGGAAAACAAAAGAAAGCTGGAGTAGCAATTCTCATATCAGACAAAATAGACTTTAAAATAAAGACTATTAGAAGCGACAAAGAAGGACACTACATAATGATCAAGGGATCAATCCAAGAAGAAGATACAACAATTATAAATATTTATGCACCCAACATAGGAGCACCTCAATACATAAGGCAAATACTAACAGCCATAAAAGAGGAAATCGACAGTAACACATTCATAGTAGGGGACTTTAACATCCCACTTTCACCAATGGACAGATCATCCAAACTGAAAATAAATAAGGAAACACAAACTTTAAATGATACATTAAACAAGATGGACCTAATTGACATTTATAGGACACTCCATTCAAAAACAACAGAATACACATTTTTCTCAAGTGCTCATGGAACATTCTCCAGGTTAGATCATATCTTGGGTCACAAATCAAGCCTTGGTAAATTTAAGAAAGTTGAAATTGTATCAAGTACCTTTTCCGACTGCAATGCTATGAGACTAGATATCAATTACAGGAAAAGATCTGTAAAAAATCCAAACACATGGAGGCTAAACAATACACTACTTAATAACGAAGTGATCACTGAAGAACTCAAAGAGGAAATAAAAAAATACCTAGAAACAAATGACAATGGAGACACGATGACCCAAAACCTATGGGATGCAGCAAAAGCAGTTCTAAAGGGGAAGTTTATAGCAATACAAGCCCACCTTAAGAAGCAGGAAACATCTCGAATCAACAACCTAACCTTGCACCTAAAGCAATTAGAGAAAGCAGAACAAAACGCGCCAAAGTTAGTAGAAGGAAAGAAATCATAAAAATCAGATCAGAAATAAATGAAAAAAATTAAGAAAATGATAGCAAAGAACAATAAAACTAAAACCTGGTTCTTTGAGAAGATAAACAAAATATATAAACCATTAGCCAGACTCAACAAGAAAAAAAGAGAGAAGACACATCAATAGAATTAGAAATAAAAAAGAAGAAATAACAACTGACACTGCAGAAATACGAAAGATCATGAGAGATTACTACAAGCAACTCTATGCCAAAAAATTGGACAAACTGGAAGAAATGGACAAATTCTTAGAAATGCACAACCTGCCAAGACTGAATCAGGAAGAAATAGAAAATATGAACGGACTGAAAACAAGCACAGAAATCGAAACTGATTAAAAATCTTCCAACAAACAAAAGCCCAGTACCAGATGACTTCATAGGCGAATTGTATCAAACATTTAGAAAAGAGCTAACACTTATCCTTCTCAAACTCTTCCAAAATATAGCAGAGAGAGGAACACTCCCAAACTCATTCTACGAGGCCACCATAGCCCTGATACCAAAACCAGACAAGGATGTCACAAAGAAAGAAAACTACAGACCAATATCACTGATGAACATAGATGCAAAAACCCTCAACAAAATACTAGCAAATAGAATCGAACAGCACATTAAAAGGATCATACACCTTGATCAAGTGGGATGTATTCAAGGAATGCAAGGATTCTTCAATATACACAAATCTATCAATGTGATAAACCATATTAAAAAATTGAAGGAGAAAAAAACATATGATCATCTCATAGATGCAGAGAAAGCTTTTTACAAAATTCAACCCCATTTATGATAAAAACCCTGCAGAAAGTAAGCATAGAGGGAACTTTCCTCAACATAGTATAGGCCATATATGACAAACCCACAGCCAACATCATCCTCAATGGTGAAAAACTGAAAGCGTTTCCACTAAGATGAGGAACAAGACAAGGTTGCCAACTCTCACCACTCTTATTCAACATAGTTTTGGAAGTTTTAGCCACAGCAATCAGAGAAGAAAAGGAAAGAAAAGGAATCCAAATCGGAAAAGAAGAAGTAAAGCTGTCACTGTTTGCAGATGACATGATACTATACATAGAGAATCCTAAAGATGCTACCAGAAAGCTACTAGAGCTAATCAATGAATTTGTTAAAGTAGCAGAGCACAAAATTAATTCACAGAAATCTCTAGCATTCCTATACAGTAATGATGAAAATTCTAAAAGTGAAATCAAGGAAATACTCCCATTTACCATTGCAACAAAAAGAATAAAATATCTAGGAATAAACCTACCTAAGGAGACAAAAACCTGTATGTAGAAAATTATAAGACACTGATGAAAGAAATTAAAGATGATACAAATAGATGGAGAGATATAACATGTTCTTGGATTGGAAGAATCAACATGGTAAAAATGACTCTACTACCCAAAGCAATCTACAGATTCAGTGCTCCCTATCAAACTACCACTGACATTTTTCACAGAACTAGAACAAAAAATTTCACAAGTTGTATGGAAACACAAAAGACCCTGAATAGCCAAAGCAATCTTGAGTACAAAAAACAGAGCTGGAGGAATCAGGCTCCCTGACTTCAGACTATACTACAAAGCTACAGTAATCAAGACATTATGGTACTGGCACAAAACCAGAAATATAGATAAATGGAACAGGATAGAAAGCCCAGAGATAAACCCATGCACATATGGTCACCTTATCTTTGATAAAGAAGGCAGGAATGTACCGTGGAGAAAGACAGCATCTTCAATAAGTGGTGCTGGGAGAACTGGACAGGTACATATAAAGGTATGAGATTAGAACACTCCCTAACACTATACAAAAAATAAGCTCAAAGTGGGTTAAAGACCTAAATGTAAGGCCAGAAACTATCAAACTCTTAGAGGAAAACATAGACAGAACACTCTATGACATAAACCACAGCAAGGTCCTGTTTGACCCACCTCCTAGAGAAATGGAAATAAAAACAAAAATAAACAAATGGGACCTAATGAAACTTCAAGTCTTTTGCACAGCAAAGGAAACCATAAACAAAACCAAAAGACAACCTTCAGAATGGGAGAAAATATTTACTAATGAAGCAACTGACAAAAGATTAATCTCCAAAATTTAGAAGCAGCTCATGCAGCTCAATAACAAAAAAAAAACAAACAACCTAGTCCAAAAATGGGCAGAAGATCTAAATAGACATTTCTCCAAAGAAGATATACAGATTGCCAACAAACACATGAAAGAATGCTCAACATCATTAATCATTAGAGAAATGCAAATCAAAACTACAATGAGATATCGTCTCACACCGGTCAGAATGGACATCATCAAAAAAATCTACAAACAATAAATGCTGGAGAGGGTGTGGAGAAAAGGAAACACCGTTGCACTGCTGGTGGGAATGTGAATTGGTACAGCCGCTATGGAGAACAGTAGCTAGGTTCCTTAAAAAACTAAAAATAGAACTGCCATATGACCCTGCAATCCCACTACTGGGCATATACCCTGATAAAACCATAATTCAAAAAGATTCATGTACCAACATGTTCATTGCAGCTGTATTTACATTAGCCAGGGGACGGAAATGACCTAAGTGTCCATCATCGAATTAATGGATAAAGAAGATGTGGCACATACATTCAATGGAATATTACTCAGCCATAAAGAGAAACGAAATTGAGTTATTTGTAGTGAGTTGGATGGACCTAGAGTCTGTCATAGAGAGTGAAGTAAGTCAGAAAGAGAAAGACAAATACCGTATGCTAACACATATATATGGAATCTAAGAAAAAAAAAATGTCATGAAGAACCTAGGGGTAAGATGGGAATAAAGACACAGACTTACTAGAGAATTGACTTGAAGATATGGTGAGGGGGAAGGGTAAGCTGTGACAAAGTGAGAGACTGCCATGGACATATATACACTACAAAACATATAAAATAGATAGCTAGTGGGTAGCAGCCGCATAGCACAGGGAGATCAGCTTGGTGCTTTGTGACCATCTGGATGGGTGGGATAGGCAGCGTGGGAGGAAGGGATACGCAAGAGGGAGGAGATATGGGAACATATGTATATGTATAACTGATTCACTTTGTTATAAAGCAGAAACTAACACACCATTGTAAAGCAATTATACTCCAATAAAGATGTAAAAAAAAGAAACCTATAACTTATCTAAAATGTGTCCACTTAATTGTTCCTTTTAATGGTATGAAGTGTCTGCTATAACATTTTCTTTCTCATCATTTATTGAGCAACTATTTACTGACACTATATTCTAGGCTCCAGAGAACAAGAGAGACAAAAAGTGAGAGTGAGAGTGAGGGAAATTGTCCTTATAAAGTTGACATACTACATATGGAAAGACAAAAATTACTGTTATTTTAAAGGTATTTAATATCCATCTTTTATTTTTCCAAAAGTGCTACCTGGAAAAATATCCAGTTCCATGTCGCTTAAATAATGTCTGATACATTCAGTTCTCCTAAACACATCTAATTTATAACTGCTAACAATAAAGAGAAAAGAAAGACATTGCAAATGGAAACATACACACACATTCAATGTGATTTTTTGTTATTTACTGAAATGTGCAGCAAAGATTTTTATAATGCTGATCCATATTGAAAGTAGTTACATTATCAATCTGTTTTTGTTTCAATATTTAAAAAATATTGTTACATATAATGCTATCATTTTTGCAGGCTCTTCAACCTGAAAATTTTAACAACGTTATATGCAGCTCTTCAAGTTTTCAGAGTAAAGTCTAATGAAACAGACAAAAAGGGTCAAATATTGCTCCTTAAAGTAATTTTCAGTCAGTGAATTCTCTATTAGGCAGCAGCTAGATAAAGAATTAATGAATCAACAAAAAATGTGAGGAGTTCAAGTATTTCAGTTCTCATAACGACCAAGCTCTAGAGAATCTGATTTGATCAATGCATAATCACTTTCATTCAGATGACTCTGCCCAAATAACTGGAATGTTCATTTTGTGGTCCAGTAATCTTGGTTGACTTAATGACATAAGTAGAACAACTGTGAGTAACTATGCAGCATCCAACTAATTTCTTGGTGATAGATTTTCAGAGTCAATCCAGTCAACTGCAGAGCATTAGATACTTTCAAATTATCTCACATAATCTAGAGAAATTTATTGAAAGGATCATTTACAGCAGATATCTTGTCTTGTTTGAAGACATATGTATATATGAGCTCCTTGAAATCACCTCTATATAAAACTAAGTAATTTCATTTACATAGTGATATTAGTTATGTTTATTTAGGGAGCTCAATCCATATTCATATTTTCTGTTGAAAATAACAATGATACAAAAACTGCATGAAAAATAAAGCATGGATAGAACAAGACTTCAAACTCTGTGGAACAAATCTGCGTAAGTTGACATTCTTATTGTTATTGTTTAACAGGGAGTGAAGTATTTGGCTAAAGACAAATCCTTTCAAACTTTAGACACAATATTTAGAAAGATATCAAATATTACTTATTAACATTACATATTTAGACAAATATGCCTATGAAGGATTCACTACACTAGGCACTAGAGACATAAAAATATAAACGTTAAGTAGTTTACAAACTATGGACTGCAGCACTGCCCTGCATTAATATGGTAACAAAGTTAATGATTTCTCACCAATAGAATTACAAAACCTTAACAAAATGGGACATGAAACAAAATACATTTTTAATTTAAGGAAGAGAAATTAGAGGTTGATAAACTTAAGTCCAAACCATAAAGGCAGACTGAGTAGGGGAAGCTACTAGGTAACCGGGACACAGCAAGTTAATACAGGAAATAGATATTGATGGAGAAAAATGAATGAAAACTTGGATGAAGTACATTGTTATAATGGGGGGAGTTATCAAAATAAATTAAGGGTACAATGGACACTAAAAGCAACATGCTTTCACCTAGGATGGATCCTGTTCTTATGAAACTACAATCTTAGTTATTAAATTATTAGAGCGATGTAATATTTTATAATTTGCCTTAATTACACATATTATGTTACTATGAGATTCTGAAAAATTCACAAAATTTATGTTTTTCTTTTTACCAGTAAGTTTAAGAATATTTAATCTTATCTAACATAGTGACAAATTTATTTACATATTAATATATAGGTGTAATATTCCTTTGAATAATTTTTAGACTCAAAAATATTCATATTATTTTTCTCTTTGATATGTTATGAAACAACAGATAAAAACTAAATAAAAATCTGCTTTTCCCTAAAACTATAAAAATCCATTGGAAAAAAGAGCCAGTATTAATTTTACTTAATATTAGAGATATCATGTTGATGTAATTATATCATTGTAATTGTGTTACATCTAAATTTCCTGTGTTAAAAGTAACAAATAAAATTATTTTATGCAATTTAAATCATGCAATTTTAAATTTCAACCTTTATTTTTTTCTAAATATAACCATGTTTAAATGTAAAATGAATTAATAACTATTGGAGTGTATGCTTTTAAAACAATTAATTACTGCTTTTAAAATATGACATTGAAAAGTTACTGTGTTGATATTTTATCAAAAATCAAGACAGTTCACAATCCATAATTCACTATTTTTACTTTGATCTGCTTAGGAAATAAAGCAAAAGAAAATAGTTTCAGTTATATTGTACAACTTAGAAATCAATATTAATAAATCAATGTCAATAATATTATATTGCAAACTCTATCATATTACTTAGAAATGTGACCTAAGCATGTGGTGTGTATTTCATTCTTTGTGGTAGAAAACATAAATGAGATTTGTGAGACATGTTTCATTATAGGCCACTGTTTCTAGTCAATCACATTTTTTAAATATATATCTTTTAGGATGAAATTTTTATGCTTAGACTTAGCCTGCAGCTTAGCTTTTTTCACAGTTAAAAAACATTTTCCAGCTGTTCTTGAGATATTAAAGAGTAAAAAAGTACCCTTTCCTATTTACAAGCTTTTCAAGATGACAATTTCCATATTCATCTCTCAATCAGAAAGGAAATACCCATCTGTGCAATGCATGGACTAGAGCACATTAGAGATGTGACTTCTATTTTCTAGAATTTTAGAGTCCAAAATTGCCATTAACATGAACAAATACATCAAGTTGCCAAGATGTAGAGACTGCCATTATCACCATTTATTTCTTCAAAGGCAGTTCTGTAGACAATACCTTTGTGGGTCTGAAATGATGAGTCCCTGGCCCCAAACAGCATACTTTTTCTGTTTCTAAGCTCTCCCCATGGTCCTACTAAGTAAAAGACAGACTTAGAAAAAAATGAAACATATAGCAGATTTTGATTAGATTTTCATGTTTTACATCCCCGCATTTATATTTTAAAAATTCATACACAAATTACAATGGAGAAAACTGCTAATAACTGGTTTCTATCCCCTATTTTTCTATTAAAAATAGACTTAGGTAGCTTCTAACATATCTTTAAATTTTTTGGTTGAAAGCCAGGTATGATGTAACAAGTAAAAAGAACTGAGGTAAACAAGCCCTTTGTGTGAGGTTGGCTAGGAGTTAGGTTATGTTTACTGTGTGCTGTAGGTGCATGTGTTAATGACTGAAATTCCTTTAGTGTCCTTGTTTTGGTCTCCCTGTTGTCTTTGGGTTTTCTAGAGACTTTTTTTTTTTTTTACATCTTTATGGGAGTATAATTGCTTTAAAATGGTGTGTTAGTTTCTGCTTTATAACAAAGTGAATCAGTTATACATATACATATGTTCCCATATCTCCTCCCTCTTGCGTCTTCCTTCCTCCCACCCTCCCTATCCCACCCATCCAGATGGTCACAAAGCACTGAGCTGATCTCCCTGTGCTACACAGCTGCTTCCCACTAGCTATCTATTTTACGTTTGGTAGTGTATGTATGTCCATGCCACTCTCTCACTTTGTCACAGCTTACCCTTCCCCCTCCCCATATCCTCAAGTCCATTCTCTAGTAGGTCTGTGTCTTTATTTCTGTCTTATCTCTAGGTTCTTCATGACATTTTTTTTTCTTAGATTCCATATATATGTGTTAGCATACAGTATTTGTCTTTCTCTTTCTGACTTACTTCACTCTGTATGGCAGACTCTAGTTCTGTCCACCTCATTAGAAATAGCTCAACTTCGTTTCTTTTTATGGCTGAGTAAAATTCCATTGTATATATGTGCCACATCTTCTTTATCCATTCATCTGATGATGGACACTTAGGTTGTTTCCATCCCCTGGCTAATGTAAATAGAGCAGCAATGAATATTTTGGTACATGAATCTTTTTGAATTATGGTTTTCTCAGGGTATATGCCCAGTAGTGGGTTTGCTGGGTCATATAGTAGTTCTATTTTTAGTTTTTAAGGAACCTCCATACTGTTCTTCATAGTGGCTGTACCAATTCACATTCCCACCAGCAGTGCAAGAGTGTTCCCTTTTCTCCACACCCTCTCCAGCATTTATTGTTTCTAGATTTTTTGTTGATGGCCATTCTGACTGGTGTGAGATGATATCTCATTGTAGTTTTGAGTTGCATTTCTCTAATGATTAATGATGTTGAGCATTCCTTCATGTGTTTGTTGGCAGTCTGGATATCTTCTTTGGAGAAATGTCTATTTAGGTCTTCTGCCCATTTTTGGATTGGGTTGTTTGTTTTTTTTTTTGTTATTGAGCTGCATGAGCTGCTTATAAATTTTTGAGATTAATCCTTTGTCAGTTGCTTCATTAGTAAATATTTTCTCCCATTCTGAGGGTTGTCTTTTGGTCTTGTTTATGGTTTCCTTTGCTGTGCAAAAGCTTTGAAGTTTCATTAGGTCCCATTTGTTTATTTTTGTTTTTATTTCCATTTCTCTAGGAGGTGGGTCAGAAAGGATCTTGCTGTGATTTATGTCATAGAGTGTTCTGCCTATGTTTTCCTCTAAGAGTTTGATAGTTTCTGGCCTTACATTTAGGTCTTTAACCCATTTTGAGCTTATTTTTGTGTATGGTGTTAGGGAGTGATCTAATCTCATACTTTTATATGTACACTAATGATGAAAATTCTGAAAGTGAAATGAAGAAAAACACTCCCATTTACCATTGCAACAAAAAGAATAAAATATCTAGGAATAAACCTACCTAAGGAGAAAAAAGACCTGTATGCAGAAAATTATAAGACACTGATGAGAGAAATTAAAGATGATACAAATAGATGGAGAGATATACCATGTTCTTGGATTGGAAGAATCAACTTTGTAAAAATGACTCTACTACCCAAAGCAATCTACCGATTCAATGCAATCCCTATCAAACTACCACTGGTATTTTTCACAGATCTAGAGACTTCTTAAGTAGGATAAATAATCTTACTCTTCTTTTATCTGTAATCTACATTTACACAGGAGCCTGCTTGTTGTGGTGGTAAGGTGTGGGAGAGTGCAATTGTTCTAAACTTGTATAGTTACATAAAGATATTTTAGTGAGCCTTAGCTTCTGAGCTATGACCTTTCACAAGTGCTTCTCAGTTTTTCCCCTACATTAGGGGAGACAGGAAGGCTGGTGGGGTTTCAGTTTGGTATCTCCCTTCCCTCAGATCAGTTAGTTTTTAGAAAATTCTTAGTTTGTTAAATTACAATAAGATAGTTTCTTTCAAGAGCAGTGCATGGTTAAGAAGAGCATAATCTCCTGGGCATATTTCAAAATGGTTACTTTTTTCCCTCCCCTTACTGGAAGTACAGGGGGATGTTTTTTCTGATCTTCACCCTGAGACCTTGATGGAACATCTGGTGGTAAAATTAATGCAGTGTGGGAACCCTCTCAATACTGGTCTCTCAGTGTGTTAAATCTCTCAAACTAGTCCACACTGAGGCCTCCAAGTTTGTCAATTATATCTTCAGTTCCCACCAGGACTGACACTAGCATGTGACCTTCCCTCCCTGGGCTTCTGTTGTAGACAAAGGCAGTCCTTCCAACAATCTAAACATCTGTCTCATTTTGGATTACCTCTTCTGCTTTTGTTTTCCCTATGTTTCTCTTTCAGTACCAATAAAAAACTGTTTTATTAACTGTAACTATGTAATGAATTTTACACAAACACAAGAAAATTCCCTTCTATTTATTTTTCTGTTTCAAAAACTTAACTAGTTATTTTAGTATATTTTCTCTTAAATTCCATAAAAACTTATGTTGGGATGTAAACTAAAATTGCATTAAATTTATAGATTACATTACAATATTTAAAAATATACTAAGAACCCCCATTCAGTAATACCCTATATATGTATATATGTATATTTATATGTATATGTGTATTTTATGTATTTATAGTCTCTTAATTCTTTAGTAATTATTATATGTTCTTTTAATTAAGTTGCCTTCTTCTTTGTGTTAAAGTGTATTATTAGAAGCATTTTCAAAAAATTTTTGTTATTGTGAATAAAACCTTTTCATTACATTTAACAGCTTATTGCTGGTGTGCAGGAAAAAAAACATATATTGATTTTTGTTTGTTGACATTATATCTGGTTCCCTCGTGGAACTCTCATATTACAACTAAATGCTTTCCAGTTGATTGTCTTGGATCCTCACGTTAGAAAATCCAAACCTCTGCAAATAATGAAATGCCCCTGCTTACCCATACACAAATACTTCTTTGAAATCTGTGGATTCAACCACCGAGGAAGCAGGTAGCTACCCTCCAGTAACTGCTTTGCCAAAGGTAACTTCCTTGTACTCTGATGCACATTCATTTGAAGTCTGAGGGACAAAGCAGTAGGAACAATTGACCACCCATTCTTAATTCATAGGTATTTAATCCTTCCTGCCTCATTTCCATGATGATGTTGGCCCATCGTTTCAATCATCATATTTTAAATCCTTTCTGCTTACCAATTTGCACCAAGATACTATGTTCCTGTGCATCTCATCTCCCAGGACTCCTGCTCAACTAAACATTTGCATTAGGCCTGTTCTTAGTCATCTGCTCCATGATCATCAAATGTTCCTACTTCCTTACCTTATTTTTAGAACATATATTCACCTCCCTGTTTTGCTGGAATGCAGCTAGTCCCTGACAAATTCCCACATTTTCCCTGAACTCATTCTCCAATTCTTAATAAATGAGTTTCTTCTGACTTGAATATTTCCTAATCTAAATTAGGGTTTCTTTATTAGTTTCCCTTATATATAGTTTTTCCAGTTTGTGATCAACATTAATATTTGTGATTGTGTTTATCTCACAGATGACTCTCTCCCTACATGAGACCATGAGGTTTAGAATGGTAAGTTGGTTGCTTCATCATTTTATACACAGAGCCTACATATGGAACATAAATTTCATTTATCTTACTTTATAATTTATTTCAAATTTGTTACTAGCACTAAACTTATACTAGTCATGGAAATATTTTCCTATATTAATTTAAACTGCTACTATAATTTTGGATATCTCAGATTTGTTTGTCATATTATTTTTAATATGTAATTTAAATATTGGTACCCTTAGGCATAGATTAGTTAAAGTTGATTCTCAGAAGTAATGATTATTCTGATATTTGATAGATATCTTTTTCTTATACAGTTTTCCTCCTTATATTATTTGAGTGCATAACATTATAGAATAATGCTATGTTTTTATACTCTAAATAAATAATGTAAAACTGCTTAGTCCCAATAGTTTAGCCCTAATAGTCAGAAACTGGAATACATCTTTATTTCTAAAAAATTGGATAAGTCTTAGTTCTGAAAAAAAATGGTTTAAAAGCAATTTAAATGTGAAAAAAATAATTTACAAACATGGAAATTGAAAAGTAAGTATAATAAATAAAAGCAAGAGAAAAGTTTGTAGAATATAACACTGGGTTTATAAATATCAGGAAAATTAGAAAAAATAATCTAGAAGCAACTAGCTGCAATCACCTATTTAGATGTTCATAAGAGGTATGATGAGTCTAGCTATTCTGATTAATAACACCTTGCTTTAACAATGCTTTTGTGCTGATAAGCTAAAAGGTTACCTTTATACTCTTTATTTTCCTTCTGCTCAAAAGTTTATCCTCAAGCTCATTGCAAATTATTTTTAACTTATCACTTCTTAATATACCAACTTCTACCATTCAAGTTTCTCACCTGGACTTCTGAAACACCCTCCTAAGAGGATTCTCCACTTACCCTTTTGCCTCTAGAGTCAATTATCTAAACATCAACCAAAGTTATCCTTTTAAAAAGAAAATCAAATAATCTAGTCCCCTGCTTAAAGCCCACCAGTAGCTACCCATAATAGTTAATATATCAGGTGCTTATAATTGTTTGTAGGACTTTGTATGTTGTCTCTTGAAAAATTTCCCAATTTCTTTTTTCTATTACTCTACTCTATGTTTTCCTGTTTATTCTATTTAAAAAAGCAACTCCCCCTATCCTCTATATCATTAATGTATTTTACTTTTTCTTAAAAACACTCATCATTGCCTGCCATTACATCAATTATATTTTTTCACTAAATTAAAAGCTTCAGAAGGACTTGACTCAATCTGTAGAATCAATGCTCTAATCCCACTTTTGGATCAGTACCTACAATATAAAGATGTCAATAATTATGGGTTGAATGAATGGATAAACTGTCACAGCTTGTCTCAATAGCAAAACATAGTATGAACTTGTTAGATTCTCTCTGAAATTTTAACTTGATAAAGCTAATCACTGTGGTAAATATTAAGGAGTGAGATTCTAATGTGAAAGTGAAAATCGAGAATGAATTATGAATGATTCAGGGATAGGTGGAGAAAATGGGAAGAGGAGAAAAATAAGTATAACCTTTGACTAATTGTAATTCATAGTAATTTAAAGATCTAAGGAGAGGATATAAGGACTTCATAGGAAAAACGTTGGGGTTTTCATTGCTGTCTTAATTTTGTCTTTACTTTTTTTTAATTTTTGAATTTCATTTTTTTTTTATACAACAGGTTCTTATTAGTCATTAATTTTATACACATCAGTGTATACGTGTCAATCCCAGTTGCCCAATTCATCACACCACCATCCCCACCCCGCCTCCCGCAGCTTTCCCCCCTTGGTGTCCATATGTTTGTTCTCTACATCTAAGTATCAACTTCTGCCCTGCAAACCGGTTCATCTGTACCATTTTCTAAGTTCCACATACTTGCGTTAATATATGATATTTGTTTTTCTCTTTCTGACTTACTTCATTCTGTATGACAATCTCTAGATCCATCCACGTCTCAACAAATGACCCAATTCCTTTCATTTTTATGGCTGAGTAATATTCCATTGTATATATGTACCACATCTTCTTTATCCATTCATCTGTCAATGGGCATTTAGGTTGCTTCCATGACCTGGCTAATGTAAATAGTGATGCAAAGAATATTGGGGTGCATGTGTCTTTTTGAATTATGGTTTTCTCTGGGTATATGCCCAGTAGTGGGATTGCTGGATCATGTGGTAATTATATTTTTAGTTTTTTTAAGGAACCTCCATACTGTTCTCCATAGTGGCTGTATCAATTTACATGCCCACCAACAGTGCAAGAGGGTTCCGTTTTCTCCACACCCTCTCCAGCATTTGTTGTTTGTAGATTTTCTGATGATGCCCATTCTAACTGGTGTGAGGTTATACTTCATTGTAGTTTTGATTTGCATTTCTCTAATAATCAGTGATGCTGTGCAGCTTTACATGTGCTTCTTGACCATCTGTATGTCTTCTTTGGGGAAATGTCTATTTAGGTCTTCTGCTCATTTTTGGATGTCTTTACTTTTTTTAATCAAAGCTATTTTGAATGCACATCACAGAATTCATTATATTTCTATTGACTCTTAAATTCCATATATATCCATTAATATCATATGGAGTAATCTGTGATTATTAGTTATTGGACATGTTTGTAAAGCTGCAGAAGTAAAAAGTGAAATAGCAAATAATTTTACAGTTATAACTTAAGAAAATGCCAGATTATATCATGAAGAAATCATGAAAAATTATTTAAAGTAACCAGGAAAATATAAAGAACTTTTTATCTAGTAAATTAAGCTTGGCCATGTTCATTTTCAGATTATTTTCATTACTTAATGACACATTTATTTAGGTAGCCAAGCTAAATAAATACTTTTTGCAAAGGATTCTGATTAATATCCCTAAATCTTTTCTGCTCCAACACACTTGATAACTAGTTTTGCAATTTAGTGTCTCTCTTGGTTATGTTCCCAGCCGATTATTAACAATCAATTAGCAATACTTCTCAAATGCTATCTGTGTTAGTCTACTAATTGCAGGGCAGGGAAGTAGAATTTCCCTATTGCAGTCATGACCATTTATTTTAGATAAGACAACACAAATTTTCCTTATATTTTTGTTGTTACTTAGATTTAGAGCCAGAAGGCATAAACTGTTTATGAGTGTTGGATTAAGCTGTTTATAAGTTACACAGCAGATATTAGAATCATTTAGTTTTGGACAGCACCACCTCATTTTTATCTCTGCTTGCATTTTGTTTTTTAGATAAAAGAGTGTGTGTATATCTTGTATGTGTCTGTCTATTTACAGTGATTAGTCTCAAGAGATTCTTGGCAGAACTTGTTTAGATTAGCAATTATAACACTAGAATAAACATAATTTTCACATTTTCTATCAAAAGTCTTACTGGCTTCGTTTTAAAAAAATCATGTTTTCTTTTTAAACATACTCATGTTTTAAAGATTCTAGGTAAAAATTGTAGCCAATAATTGCATACATTTTAATATTTTTCTTGATACTTGCTGTGCTTGACTCATCCCATGCCTACCTATGACCATGTCTTACCATGATTTTTCATACCACTTATATGCATAGAATGCTTCAACTGAAATTAATATTTGGTGTTTTCTAGCCCAGCCACCTAATTTTATACTTGAGAAAGCTTAGGATCAGGAGTAGATAATTCGAATTTTGAAAAGTCACTGTATCAGATACAATAGATTCACTCATCATATATTCCAATCTCTTTCTAGTATGACTTTATGAAGTGCAGAGGTTAG
Organism: Monodon monoceros; assembly: GCF_005190385.1. NCBI lineage: Eukaryota > Metazoa > Chordata > Mammalia > Artiodactyla > Monodontidae > Monodon > Monodon monoceros. The sequence goes on from NW_021703785.1 coordinate 34,887,462, forward strand.
AAAGCTAAAAATGATTCTCCTTCACTTACAAAATGCTCAGATTCAATGAGATGAGACTTAAATTTGGACCTGGGTAAGGACAGGGGGAGGTTTTGCACAAGCCACCTATTTTAATATTTTAGATTGTATCAGGTAAAATATCACTTGGAGCCAAAATCATAGTGGTGGTTACTTGTTCTCTACATTGTAGTTATGGGCATTTCATTCTGGAGTGAGAAAATGTGGAAGAAGTGGCAGATCCCTTTCATTATTGTTCACAATGATTCCCAGATGTCTCCACTCCAACACCTGCTTATGCAGAACCCTCAATATTTGGAAGTGAAAACATACTTACTAAATTTTGTCCCACTTAAACTAGATAGAATGTTTTCTGTTATCTGAAGTATAGTTGATTTACAATGTTGTGTTAGTTTCAGGTGTATAGCAAAGTGATTGAGTTATACATACAAATATATCTTTTATTTTCAGATTATTTTCCCTTGTAGGTTATTACATAATACTGATTATAGTTCCCTGTGCTATACAGTAGGTCCTTGTTGGTTATACAGTAGTGTGTATATGTTAATGCTTTTATGTGGAATCTAAAAAAAAAAATGATACAAATGAACTTATATGTAAAACAGAACTAGAACCATAGACATAGAAAACAAACATGGTTACCAAAGGGGAAAGATAGGGGATAAATTAGGAGTTTGGGACTAGAGTAAAATTTTTAATATTTAATTAAAATAGTAACAAATAAGCAATAGACCTTACATCACTTAATCATCTTGTGATATTATCAGGAACCATTTTTTTCTAATATCAAGAATAAAGATCAATAAAATAATCTTCAGTAACAACATCATTTATATAGATATAGATATATATATATGATAGACTAATAGATTGATAGATACATATAAATATGGATATAGCGATTGTATATAAATATATATATACAGATATATTTTATATGTTCATTTTTATTATTTAAGAACATAATATATAATAAAAATGAAAAAGTGTCTTGTAAAATATATTTTTAAATACTACCAAACAGAAGTAAATTATTATTTTAACTGAAATTCAATATTTTTTGCAAAATTACAGAAGAGCTTTCAAAATTGTCTTATTTAGTAACTAGTTTTTATAATTTATTAAGAAATAATATTATTGAATAAAATGTTCAGCATATATTTTCCAGTCCAAATTATGGTGATCTAACCCCAATAAAATTTTTCATTCAAAAATATAACTTATACATGAAAATATTCAAGTTGCTGTATATTCAATTCTGTGTAAAACTATAATAAATTATATATTAGATATTTATGCAAATTCAAGTTATATCATATACCCCCATTTAAAATATTCATTCTTTTGTTCATTTTTAATCTCTGGACCAACTTCTAAATTTAAACATTTATGAAAGCACTATAAATAAACTTATTGGAAAATATTTCAATTACAAGATTTTCCTTAAAATCTCTACTATCTACCACCATCAGTTTAAGTTATGACAGACTAAAGCTATATCATCAATAGACTTTTAAAGTTAATTTTTTAGAATAATTTCCAAATTAGCACTAATTTATTATGTTACTTTAAAGTCTACTTTACTGAACTATTTCAAGCCTTTCGTGAAAAGTGAATACCTAGTATTTGCATCACAGAAAGGGCACTAAAAAACATGTGGAAAGTTTATCTAGTTTAAAGTGTTAAAATAAGAGATTAAAAAATGGTACTTTATTGTTATTTTAAGCCCTCACATATAAACATTGTCTTTTAATGAAATGAGGTACTGCAGGGCTTTACCTAGTAAGAGAAAAGTGAAATAAAATTACACAGTAAATAGAAAAACTAAGAACATCATCATTTTTTAAGCTATTGAAAAGAATTCCTGCATATACTCTTTGCAAATAAATATCTGTGAAATGTGTTCTATTAGAAAAATAACTCTGAGTTTTCTGAAAAAAATCAAAACAAATATAATAAGGAACATTAACATTGTAATTTAAGAAGTAAGTTGAAATGCATAAATTTTAATCTATGTTTACTTTAGGTGGGTAGAAGGCTATTATATTATCATAGTAATTATATATATATCTATCTGTATATGTATATATATATATGTATGTATATATATATATATATATATATATATACACACACACACAGACATATGTATATATATTCCAGCCAGGGTTAAGCCAAAACAAAAACCAGAAAAGTAGATGTGTCACTATCTATTATGGTAACTACTATTTTATGCTTTTACATAGCCTTTTTAATTACCTTACCAATAATGTAAAACAAGTGTTATTATTGACATAATATCCTGTTTACTATTCATAACACTATTGTATTGTTGTAAGTTACAATTTGTACATTATGGTTTGATTTTTTTGTATTAATTATTTTCTACATCTTTATCATTCCATATTGAGTAAAGACTCATTAAAAAGTAAATAACTATTTATTATTTTAAAATGCTGCCAATATTTATACCAAATAGCTATAGAATAAGTTAATTTTCAGACAACTGAAGTTGCAGTTAATATTGAATTCATATAAAATTCAAAGTATTCAGTAAAAACCTAGATTTTACACTTCAGTAAAAACATTATCATGAGTATTTTATTTTTGCAGAATGCAAATGAAAATGATGTTAAAAATTATAATATGTTTATATAAATTGAGGTTGATAATTAAGCATCTAATATTATGTCTTCAAATTTTTCATTAAATGGAGGCACAAAATTATGTCAACAGTAGTAAAATTTCATCAAATCTTAACTTAAAAATATAGCTCAGGGACTAGTTAATTTGACTAAACCATGGCATTACAACAAGAAAGAGAAAAAAAATCAGAAATAGATATTTTGAATAAAGGATATTTTGTGCTGGTGGTCATCTTCAACACATAGGGTACATCTTATTGTCCTTAACTGTTATGGCTGATGCTAAATGTTGGCTTTGGACCCTGCCACACTGATATAGTAATTATGCTTTGAGGAACAATGATTAAGTGTCAGAGTATGAACTAAACAAGCTATAACTTACTCCCAGTAAGGAGCACTGTTGTCTCTGGGACAACAACTTAAACTTGCAAGAGAATCTCAAGACAAGTTTCATCTATTAAACTGCCCAGGAACAGTCTGTGTTGTATAGCAATGCTCATATGTTGCAGAGACAGCAATGACTGTGGTGGACTATCAGAATAAAATTCTCTCTCCTCTTGGATATTTTTTCCAGTTTCACTGAGAAATAAATTGACATACATCACTGTATAAGTTTAAGCTGTACAGCATGATGGTTTGATTTACATACATTATGATTACCACAGGAGGTTTAATCAACATCAATCATCTCACATAGATGTAATAAAAAGAAAAGAAAAAAAAGAATTTCTCCTTGTGACCTACTCTCTTTACATCTTTCCTATATACCATACAGCAGTGTTAACCATAGTCATCATGTTGTACATTACATCCCTAGTACTTATTTATCTTATGCCTGGAAGTTTATTCGCTTAACCATTTTCCTCCAATTTCCCCTCTTTGGATTTCACATGGAGTCTTCTTTCCTTGATTGCAAAAGCACTGAGCATTTTTGTCCAAATCAGAGAAAGTAGAAAGAGAAGTTTCAAGGCTCTAAATATAAGTTAAGATTATCCAATTAGTAGTTCCCTCTAAGCACCTGGCTGAATCAAATAAAAATCTTTCTTGGAGATGGATTATAGCATAATAAGCCTCAAATGATTTCTACCAGGAATTGTTCAAGCATAATGCCTGGCAAAGTATCTAAGATAACTATGTACACAAGGAAGTAAAATAGCATGACAAAATAAGCAGATAAAACAAAACCAGAAAGAAACCCAGAAGATTCTAAATTTTAGGAAAAAAAAAATTGGCATAAATGGTTTAAATATATCAATTAAATATATATAATATCTATGTTATATATTATTATGTATGTGTAATTGTCAGAGTATATGAAAATATAAGACCAAACTTTATGAAAACAACTCTTTAAATATATAATGACAGAGAGCTTAAAAGTGAAGAGGATGAAAAGAGATATACCAGGTAAACACTAATTAAAAGGATGCTTGGGAAGTCATATTGATAATAAACACATTATACTTTTAGGGAGAGAGACATTACTGGAGATGGAGAAATACATTTTATAATGAAAAAATATTAAAAGGGTATTAAGAAGACATGACAACACTAAATGTGGATACATTTTAAAACAAATAAGCCTCCATACATTTTGTTTTTAAAAAAAAATGTATGAAGAAAAAGATGATTTAAATAAAAGGAAAGTTGATAAGATTACAATTATTATTAGAGATTTTAATATTCCTCCTTTAGTACATATTAGAACATGTAGACAGAAAATCAGTAAGGATAAAAAAGACATGAATAACACTATACAACAACTTGACCTAATTGATATTTATGGAACACTCCTCCCCTCAAAATGCAGAATCTATATATTTTTTAACACACATAAAACATTTGTTATGTGAGATGATATTTTGGAACAAGTCTAAATATATTTAAGGGAATTGGAATTATATAGTTTCTTACCAAATATAAAATTAAATTATAAATCAATAACTGAAAGATATTTGAAAAATCCCCAAATATTTGAAAATAAATAAGCGCTGAGTCAATGGATAAAATAAAATAAATATTAAAAAATATATTTAACTAAGTTAAGTAAACATAACAACATGTCAAAATTTATGGGACACAGCTCGAGGGAAATTTATAATATTGCTTATATTAGAAATGAAGTAAAGTTTCAAATCAACAGTTAGGGAATTAAAAGAGTAAAACAAAAGTAAGGAGGGCAGCATATATTCCATTTTACAGTAAGTGCTTATTGGCAGTTCAATTTATATTAAGAAGTAAAAATAATTAAAATAATTTAAGATGAACATATACACAGATGACATAGGAAATTAAAAGGGATATATCTTATGCTTGAAAACAAAATGATATTTTATTTCTACATTAACAATGAATCTCAGATTTTTTTCTAATAGGAGATTTTAGGTGGTGTGCCAATAAGTAAGGGAAAAATATGTATGCTACATGAACTAACTAATTTGAAATCTATTAATTTTATCTTCATAAAACCAGATGATTATATTTATAGTAACTGTAATATTGATCTTTAAGCACCCAACCCATTCATTACAAACAATGTAATTAACTAATTTCTAGATTTTCCTCCTATAACCTGTAATTTCTTAGCCATTTTCTTTTTAAATTTCATGCCTTTTTATAAGTCACCCCCAGTCTAAGAGTCTGGTCTTCCCCTTACTCCAAATTTTACTTGCAAACACTTGATATTGATGTAACAGCTACTCGATATGAGTGTGAATGGAGCAGCTGGCTTCTTTGTCTCATCTGCTTCATGGAAAGGGCAATCCCAACAGTAACTCCCTCCTTTGATGATCAGTGACTGAATTCAAATGCAGGAGCCTGGAATTTAGGATCCCTCATAAATCACCCTATTTTCCACCCCCTCCCCTGCTAGGCTCTCTCTGAGAACCATTGTTTTGTTGTTGTTTTGTTTTGTTTAATTTTCTGTTTTGATTTTGTTTTATAAAATCAAGGAAATTGGGGCTTCCCTGGTGTGCAGTGGTTGAGAACCTGCTTGCTAATGCAGGGGACACGGGTTCGAGCCCTGGTCTGGGAGGATCCCACATGCCATGGAGCAGCTAGGCCCCTGAGCCACAACTACTAAGCCTGCGCGTCTGGAGCTTGTGCTCCACAGAGAGAGGCTGCAATAGTAAGAGGTCCACACACCGCAATGAAGAGTGGCCCCCACTTGCCACAACTAGAGAAAGCCCTCGCACAGAAAAGAAGACCCAACACAACACTTAATAAACTGCTAACCCCAACATCGTCTTTAAAAATAAATAAATAAATAAAAAATCAAGGAAATTGAGGAAGGAGGCAATTCAGGCTCAATCATAATTGCCAAGAAATAAAATTTCTATTTTACAGATTAGAAAAATGAGTAAAAAGAGGTTTAGTGACTTGATCAATAAAGACTAAGAATTTGCAAGTTTGTCTCCCCAATTAATCCAAATTAACTAAGACACTAAAATTGTAATCAGCACCTAATATCTTATATTTCAATCTCTTTTCTTGGTTTTGAAATGTTAGAACATTTTTCCTTCATTGTCTTAAGCAAATTATAAATATGTTAATTTTACACTTTTCATTTTTTCTACAATGAAAATGCAGAAAGCTACAAAGAAAATGCAGAAAATATATATAAGTAACATATTTCACTCTTGTGAGTGTTTTAGATGGATCTAAAATAGTATTCTGTTTGCTTTTGATGTATTTTTCTTTATTTTGTCTGGTAAGCTTTTGAAAACACATAAGGTTGGCCTGTTAGCTAGTTTTTTTTTTGTTTTTTTTTTTGTGGTACGCGGGCCTCTCACTGCTGTGGCCTCTCCCATTGCGGAGCACAGGCTCTGGACACGCAGGCTCAGCAGCCATGGCTCATGGGCCCAGCTGCTCCGCGGCATGTGGGATCTTCCCGGACCAGGGCACGAACCCATGTCCCCTGCATTGGCAGGCGGATTCTCAACCACTACGCCACCAGGGAAGCCCTAGCTAGTATTTTTGCACCTATGGAACACTTAGCAACTTTTTCAGTATCACTCAGGAATCAGAAGAAATTTAGGGGTCAAATAATAATTTAAAGTAAAAGGAAATCAAATCCGAAAAGAAGAAGTAAAGCTGCCACTGTTTGCAGATGACATGATACTATACGTAGAGAATCCTAAAGATGCTACCAGAAAACTGCTAGAGCTAATCAATGAATTTGGTAAAGTAGCAGGATACAAAATTAATGCACAGAAATCTCTGGCATTCATATACACTAATGATGAAAAATCCAAAAGTGAAATCAAGAAAACACTCCCATTTACCATTGCAACAAAAAGAATAAAATATCTAGGAATAAACCTACCTAAGGAGACAAAAGACCTGTATGCAGAAAATTATAAGACACTGATGAAAGAAATTAAAGCTGACACAAATAGTTGGAGAGATATACCATATTCTTGGATTGGAAGAATCAACATTGTGAAAATGACTCTACTACCCAAAGCAATCTACAGATTTAATGCAATCCCTATCAAACTACCACTGGCATTTTTCACAGAACAAGAACAAAAAATTTTGCAATTTGTATGGAAACACAAAAGACCCCGAATAGCCAAAGTAATCTTGAGAATGAAAAACGGAGCTGGAGGAATCAGGCTCCCTGACTTCAGACTATACTACAAAGCTACAGTAATCAAGACAGTATGGTACTGGCACAAAAACAGAAAGATACATCAATGGAACAGGATAGAAAGCCCAGAGATAAACCCACGCACATATGGTCACCTTATCTTTGATAAAGGAGGCAGGAATGTACAGTGGAGAAAGGACAGCCTCTTCAATAAGTGATGCTGGGAAAGCTGGACAGGTACATGTAAAAGTATGAAATTAGATCACTCCCTAACACCATACACAAAAATAAGCTCAAAATGGATTAAAGATCTAAAGGTAAGGACAGAAACTATCAAACTCTTAGAGGAAAACATAGGCAGAACACTCTATGACATAAATTACAGTAAGATCCTTTTTGGCCCACCTCCTAGAGAAATGGAAATAAAAACAAAAATAAACAAATGGGACCTAATGAAACTTCAAAGCTTTTGCACTGCAAAGGAAACCATAAACAAGACCAAAAGACAATCCTCAGAATGGGAGAAAAAATTTGCAAATGAAGCAACTGACAAAGGATTAATCTCCAAAATTTATAAGCAGCTCATGCAGCTTAATAACCAAAAAACGAAAAAACTCAATCCAAAAATGGGCAGAAGACCTAAACAGACATTTCTCCAAAGAAGATAAACAGACTGCCAACAAACACATGAAGGAATGCTCAACATCACTAATCATTAGAGAAACGCAAATCAAAACTACAATGAGAGATCATCTCACACCGGTCAGAATGGCCATCATCAAAAAATCTAGAAACAATAAATGCTGGAGAGGGTGTGGAGAAAAGGGAACCCTCTTGCACTGTTGGTGGGAATGTAAATTGATACAGCCACTGTGGAGAACAGTATGGAGGTTCCTTTGAAAATTACAAATAGAACTACCATATGACCCAGCAATCCCACTACTGGGCATATACTCTGAGAAAAACTTAATTCAAAAAGAGTCATGTACCAAAATATTCATTGTAGCTCTATTTACAATAGCTCGGAGATGGGAACAATCTAAGTGTCCATCATTGGATGAATGGATAAAGAAGATGTGGCACATATATACAATGGAATATTATTCCGCCATAAAAAAAAATGAAATTGAGCTGTTTGTAATGAGGTGGATAGACCTAGAGTCTGTCATACAGATTGAAGTAAGTCAGAAAGAGAGAGACAAATACCATATGCTAACACATATATATGGAATTTAAGAAAAAAAATGGTCATGAAGAACCTAGGTGTAAGACAGGAATAAAGACACAGACCTACTAGAGAATGGACTTGAGGATATGGGGAGGGGGAAGGGTAAGCTGTGACAAAGCGAGAGAGAGGCATGGACATATATACACTACCAAACGTAAGGTAGATAGCTAGTGGGAAGCAGCCGCATGGCACAGGTGCTTTGTGACAGCCTGGAGGGGTGGGATAGGGAAAGTGGGAGGGAGGGAGACGCAAGAGGGAAGACATATGGGAACATATGTATATGTATAACTGATTCACTTTGTTATAAAGCAGAAACTAACACACCATCATAAAGCAATTATGCTCCAATAAAGATGTTAAAAAAATAAATAAATAAAATAAAATATCCAACACACAATAAAATAGAGTCCTTGAATCTGAGAATAGTTAGTAAGAGGCAGTAATGACAAAATGCATCTTACTAATCCTAAAACAAAGTCAGGAATGGAATGCCTAAATCTCCAAAAGAGCAATTTGGCTTTAACTATTATCAAATAAGTCATTTTATTTTTTATTTTATAAAGAGAGGAAGATTGGGCTTCCCTGGTGGCGCAGTGGTTGGGAGTCTGCCTGCCGATGCAGGGGACACGGGTTCGTGCCCCGGTCTGGGACGATCCCACGTGCCGCGGGGCGGCTGGGCCCTTGGGTCATGGCCACTGGGCCTGTGCATCCGGAGCCTGTGCTATGTGAAGGGAGAGGTCACAGCAGTGAGAAGCCCGCATACTGCAAAAAAAAAAAAAAAAAAGAAATAGTGGAAGATCAAAATTAGACTTTAATTACCAATTTAAAATGATAGCATAGCATATTCAGATAAAATATCCAAGCAAATACAATGAAAGAATAGTTCAAATTTGCTGAATCTGGTAAAGCATAGATATTCACTGCACTTATTTACAGTAAAAAGGTAATAGATCTCTATTTCTTCTTGAACATGTGTTGCTTAATTGTGGTCAGTTGCTTCCAAACTTTTATTTACCTTTAGCTTATTTTTTCTTAATTTTAATACACAAAAATATGTGGCCTTATTATCCATTAATTTTCTCATTTTGTTATATTCTCTAAGATCACCTTCTTGCTTTAATACAGCCTCTAGTTATTCCTTTAAATATGTTATGTGACTGATAAAATTTTTGAGTCCTTGTATCTTTGAAAACTTCTGAATGTACCTCTAGAAACCTCAGTCAAATATTTGTTCTTAAAGACATTTCTCAATTTTTTTTCTGAAATTGTTGGTGCTAGGAAGCATCTGATATCAATCTGATTTTTCTTTATTTCTGAGAAAATTGATAATTTTTGGATGATCTTTCAAATTGGCTCTTTAAACAAAATGTTGAAGTATTTACTACTGTGTGTTTAGTTGTATGCTTTCAAAAAAAGTATACTGCTTGGCAGCTCTTAGTCTTTTATTCTGAAGAATGTTTTTAAATCTTTGTTATGGGAAATATTGGACTAGTTTTCCTTCAAGTAATGCTTCTCTTCTTTCCTCCCATTAGGTCTTTATGTTTTGTTCTTTTTTTTTCTCTACTGTGTCTTGGATGGATTTTGGAACTTATAACTTTATTCTAAAACGTTTGGACTTTTCTTTCATGCTACATTCTGGAAGAATTCCTAGTTAAATACCCATTTATTAATTTACTCTTCAGTTGTTTTCATGTTGCTATTCAATCCAAATATTATTGATACCAATAATTGTATGGTTTTTTTTTTAATCAGTAAGTTCTCAATATGTGTCCTTTATATAATCATCTTGGGTGACTCTTCCCAATTTTTAGTAGGTAATGGCAGCCATGATATGAATCTTCATGGCAAATTCTCAAACTCTCTAGGTCAAACTGGAAGATGACACTAGAGTTGCTGTTGCTTATCTGAGGAAGACAAAACTTTGAAGCACCATCTTCTTCCATGGCAGTGCCCCAAACAAACATCCTGTTTTTTGTTGATGTCCTTTCTCTAATACCTAACTTCCACTAACTGTAGGTCCAGAACATGAATATTTAATCTGTTTTGCCAAATCTCTGCAGTTGTGGTTGCCTTCTCAGGTTTATAGACAATCCTTAGGCACTCTGGAAATATGAGTTACCTGTCTTATATTTTAGAACTAAATATATTTTTGTAATTTTTATTTTTGATAAGATTTTTATGCTATTTCCTATAAATTTGTTGTGGGCACAGAAAGAATGTGTAATACATTTAGCTCACACACTTGAAAATAAGCATTCTGTTAAAATTGTTTAGATACTAAGTTTAATCCATTTTTTTCTAATCATATGAACCCTTTTCACATCAAAAGTATAATTTATATTAAAAGGTAAATATACTGACAGAATTATGAGGGACATTCTCCTATATTTGTGTGGATGTTTTAAACCTATGTATCTTGGTTTACTCTCCCATTTAGCTGGAAAACAATACTCCAGGAAATGAATCAAAAACATTATTACAATGTAATTTTTGCCTGTAACCAGGAAAACTAAAGAGAAAAATAAATAAATTGCTGCAAATGTCAGTATTGGTTTTAGTAAATGAATAATAAAATCTAAAAGTGTAATTTAATAAAATTGTCACCATAAAATGCAGCTATTTATTCTTTCAAAGGCTTACTTAAATGTAGTATCAAAAAATTGTAAGATGTAATCATGTTGCCATGAAACTGAAGTCTGTCAAATCTCAGGCTGTAATGTAATACATTATGAACAAAAAACATTTTTTTTGCATGAAACTTTGAACAACTCCAAAATTGGATGATTTTCAAAAACATTTATAACACATTTTTAAATAAGCAATTGCACCAAAGTGACCACTTGTAATGTATTAAATGTATGAAATGTATCTTCCATTGTACAAAATTAACATTTTGCAAACAGAAAATACTCAGGAACAAATATTTACTTGAAAACTCAAAACTGCTGTGCTTTATTTTACATTATATTGTCATATTTTCTTATGAAGTGTTATATATATATATATATATATATATATATATATATATATGGTATTATCTGTCTCTGGATATTTGATTAGAGACTGATTATGTTACATTTATGTCAAGTTTCCTAGATGATCTTAATATTTACACATAGTACTGAACCAGTTATGCGTTAGTCAAACTGTCAAAGAAGAATTTAAGAATAAACTTTAATCTATGTTGCATACAGAGTTATTCAAACTAGTATGCTCATCTAGACACATAGGTTCAGAAATGGGAGAACCTATATCTAACCACAAGAAGAGCATACAGATATACAGTAATTTATGAAATAAATAAACTCCTGAAAAGCAGAATAAAAAAGAGAGATTTAAAAGCTTATTTTTTTATTGAATTGCACTTTAAATTTACACATCAAAATCGTGGAACATTTGGAAATAGAAAAAAAATGTTTGAAACAACAATAAAATGATATAACTCACTAGGCAGAATTAATACTTTTTCAGTTGTCTCCCAATATAATTTCTATTATTTTCATACTTAAAATTATGATTTATATTTATTTAATATGTGACCTGTTCATATTCACTAAATTATGTGTATGTTATATATAATCTGATAAATCATTACACATATATACTTACTCATATTGCTGTCACTAAACTGAACATAAAATAATTTTAATAAAATTATTAATTTGCATGAATATAACATGGTATACTTAGTCAATTTTAAAGTACTTAGATGGTTAATTTGCTTCTCTTCCAGTATCATTGTTTAAGGTTGTAAGTTTACCTTTAAGGATACTTGAACTGCCTTTTATTCTATCATGCAATTTAAAGACTAACTAATAACACTGAATTTGTGTGAGGTTATTTATTGCTTTGTTAGGGAAGGGTGTATTGAAGCCCCAAATTGTTTGTGAAGCCTCTTTAAAGGTTTAGTATTAAAATTCTTGTGTCTCCCCTGAGACAGGCAGCAGCAGAGACCTCTGTTCAGTTCATTAAGCTTCCAGTTATTGTTTTCCATATGACTCCTTGAATTCAAGGTTGCACATGCATGATTCCTATTTTAGGGATTGGTTTCTGATAACTGGTAATCATTACTTTTTTTTTTTTTCCTTTGTCTCTGGCTACTTCTTGCATTCTTTGTCTATCAGGGGAGTTTTGTTTTAGAAATTATTTACATTTGTGCATAGTGTAAGAAACTTTTGGTGATCTAATTCTGTTAATCTGCTCCTGTCATTTATGCTATTTTTGTCATATAGTTCAGTTTAGCCATTTAAATCTAATGTGCCTATTCTGGCTTTCACTGACTGCTAATTGTAACAGTAAGGAAACTGGAGTGTATTTACATTTTCGTTTTCTGGATTATGGGTCACATTTTTCTATTTCATTATGTCTTATATAATTTATACTTACATTGGCCATTTTTATTGTTGTATAGATCTGGATTTTTATCTTCCTTGGTGACATGTATGATTTTATTAAAGCAGCTAGCAAATTACTAGCTGATGATGTTGATCCTCTCTGGGCTGAGAGTGGAGGCTTAGTGCAGTTTGCCTTGGGTCCAAGGACCCACGCCTCAGTCCAGTGTTTTTCCCTAAGGCATGACCTCTCTATGGTTTCCATGAATAGCTCAGATTGATTACCAAATTTTTCTAAATTGACAGAACCTGGCTCTCTCCACAAACTGTTGAAATCTTAGATCAGTCCTTTCAACCTTTCAGAGATTGCTTTCCCCTAGGATCCTGTGGTCTGCCCCAAGTATGCCCAAAATATGAGCCAATGAAAGATTGGAGAGGGTATATATTCAGATTTCAGGACTTGGCCTCCATGTTTGTTTGTTTGTTTCCTTTTCTTCAATTTCTAGCTATTATAGTAGTCACAAACTCTGACCTATGATATTTCTACCCAGTAAGACTATTAACTTCTACTTAGCAGTATGTTCTGTGTGTTAAGCAGACTAGGGAGTACCCTTATGGAAAAGTCAGTTAAACCTAGACATTATCCAGTGGGTTTCCCTTTTCTCTAGGGCCTTATATCCTCCAGTTCAGCCTGATTTGCACACTCTAGAGTGTGTTTAAAATGTTAATTGTCTTTAGCAAGAGGATTTGTCTGATAAAAGCTACTTAGCAATGATTAGAAACAGGAATGCTATGCTACGTATATGTATTTTTAACTGTACATATATTTCCTTTAATTTCCAGAAAATTTCTAACAGTCCATGTCCATCAACCATATTTAGAAGTATTTTTCCTAAATCCCTAAGATCAAAAGATGTTATAGCATTTCTTAAATTTTTACAGCCATATATAAAACATAAAACGATATGTGTTTGTAACTCTAATTTGTATTTCTTTGGCTACTAATCTATTTGAATATTTCTTCATATGTTTGCTGGAAGTTTTGATTTGCTCTTCTATGTTTTTTCTTATTCATATTTTTCTAAATTTCTAATGAATTGTTTGTCTTTTCCTTGTTAGTATGTGAAAATTATTTTTACCAGTATTAAACTATGATTTTTACCATCAGAATCTGTTGTACAACTTAAGTGATTTTATAATCATAACTATGTTTAATTAAACTTTAGTATTACTAAATATCACAGAAATTACATATATAAGGCCATTTAAATGGAAAATACACACATATAAAGAAAAAACTAATATATCTATGCTGCTTACACTACGCTGGGCACAGTGCTAAAATTTTAAATTACGTTTATATATTTAATCCTCATAACAACACTATGATGCAAGTAATTTTGTTATTCCCATATTAATAAAAGAAACTAAGGCACACTGTTTAGTGTCTTGCCCAGGGACTCAACAATGGCTAAGTGGTGAATCCAAATTTGGAATGTGACCAATCTTGCTCCATTTCCTATTTCCATAGGTACTATACCATACTGCTTCTTATGTACATTTATAGATGTACCTGATTGAAAACTTTTCTTGACTATATTTCCTAAAAGCAGATTACTGTTGATCTTGAAAAACCATAAGGATTTTAATTTTAAACCTAATTATCTAACATTATTATTATTATAAATATAAATATATCAAAATATGAAAGCATTTTAATGTGCTAATTGTCTGACTTTTGAAAGAAAATATAATTTCTTTCTTTTGAATTTCATATTAGTCTGAGCAATTTTCATGCATTAGTCACTTTAAAGTTTGAATGTATCTAGAAATAATAGTATACATGATTTTAATTAATTGATTTCCTTATTTTTCATATTTGTTCATTTGATTTGCATTAAAATCAAAGTTCTCACATGTTTTGTTTGGAGTACAACAGGACTAGTCACCAGCAAATGTAATAACACCAATTGTAAAATAGCACTTCATAAATGTTTTAGCATACATTGCTGATACAGAAGGAAAAAGAAAAGCAGAAATGAGTCAAATTTAAATGGATCCATGGTAAGATATGTATACATTTCCTTTTATCACCTATGAAAGGAGTAGAAAGATTTTTGATAAAGAAGGAATATTGATTAAAATGAATAATAGGGTCATAATGTAGGTAATAATATATATTTGAAATGTTGAAGTATGCACTTATTTTCATCTTGATGAAGGTAGTGCCTCACACCTACACAGCAAAATCTCTGCATGGTTATAGCAAAGCAAAAAATAATAATAACATGTATGTTGGTGAAAGTTTCTTTGGGTGAGAGTAGGAAATTACACTTTTTCCACAAAATGTATGTGTGAAACAAAAAATTTACAAAGACAGAATATGTTGCTAAACATTGTACATAGAGGTATTCATCCTAAAATTTAACCAAAGTAAATATATCATGCTTCTATTAAAGTCACAAGTATTTTCGAAGTAATCTTTTATAATATTATTTTGGAGAGCTGGAAATCTTTTCATATTTTCACAATATTCTCTAGAAATATAGATGTATAAATTGTTTCTATTTTGGAAATAGCCCTATTCAGTATATCTGGGCATTTTTGTTTTGTAAACCAGAAAGAGATGATAAACACTTTTCAAATTTGTAAAGCAAAAGCAGAAAGAGTAATTCTCCTTAAGAGATGTATACTGTATTACTATTACACTTAGAAAGAATGTTGTCTTGACTAATTTTACTGTCTGTATCAATGACATGCAAACTTTTCTGTAGCAGGAATACAAGCACAGAAAATACAGTTCTGTTAATGACAGATGAACTTGTATTGGAATAATATTCCTGCAGATAAGAATTATGAAGTTTGGAGAAAACATATAAAACAAATATTTGAAGACACTAGGAATAATTAAAATTGGACAGAAACTACAGGAGACTTAAAGAATAAAAGCACACTGAATAACATCCACATTTATAAGCCCTTTCTCCCAAGGATGTGTCCCATGGAACTGTTACAATGAAGAAAGAACCCCTGCAGAAATCTGATGTCAATTTGGGTTAAGGTAGCAGAGGCAAAAGTTCAGGGCTGCTAAAGGGACTGGATATTGTGTAAATAAATGCAAGAAAGGAGGGAATCACAGCTGGTAAGTTTCAATATCTCCATAAAATTCCTATTATGTTCTTGGTTGATACCTGCAATGCCCATGCGTGGAGGAGAATTCAATGAGCCAAATACAATAAAAATACAAAAAAAAAACAACCCAAAATAAATAAATAATGTACTTGAAAGACTAGAAAAATTGATGAGAGATTTTAGCTGTTTTTTTTTTTTTTTAACCAAAAGAGAAACAGAGAAGTTTAAAGCCCACCAAGTTAGATGGACTTCATATATATCTCAGATTTCCTAAATGTCATACTCTAACAAAGCATAAGATAAGCCTTTACAATGTAAGGGTATCAGTCCATAATATAATTGCCTGATTAAGTAAAATCAAAACTAGTCAGAGGAGAATAACCCAATTCAGAATCTTTTTGATGTACTTTTAAATATATCCAGTACACAATAACAGACATGCAAAGAATCAGGAAAATGTAGCTATTATCTAGAAAAAATATAGGTAATAGAAACAGACCCTGAGATGATCAATGGTACAGTTAGCAGCCAAGTACTTGGAAACCACTCTAATACATGTGTTCAAAGACTTTAAAGCAAATAATGGTCATAATGAGTGAACAGATGAGAAATCTCATCATAGACAGGGAAATAAATCTGAATTAATGGAATTTTTAGAATTCAGAAGTACAGTTTCTGGAATAACAATTATACTCCATGGATTTAAATTTGATACAGTAAATAAGTAATTAGAAATCAATAACAAAATAATACTTTCAAATTCCCTAAATGTGTGGAAATCAAAGAAACAATGTTTAAGCTTAACAGCTAGTCAAAATAAAATTCAATGTTCTCTTAACAAAATGACTCTAAGTCACACTGTAATCAAATTGTGAAAAAACAGTGATAAATTTTTAAAAACACAAAGAAAATCAAAAAACATATTACATACAAGGGAGTAAACATAAAAATCATCCTTGCATTTAAGAAAATACGGGCAAAAAGGCAATAGTATTACATCATAACATGCTGAACATAAAATGAAAAAAATAAAACACAAACCAAACAAAAAAATCTTTGATACAGAATTCTATATGCATGCCAAAACAAAACAAAACAAAAAAATTGAGAAAATTTTGTTAGCCAACCTGCACTTGAAGAATTATTAAAAAAAAAGTCTTCTTAAGGAAATTGATACCAGGGAAATCAGGGGTGATTTTAATTTTTTCTCTTTTGTATTTAATTTTTCATTTTGTCTCTCTTTGATAGTTTTTCAAAAATTAAACATGTGGGCTTCCCTGGTGGCGCAGTGGTTGAGAGTCTGCCTGCCGATGCAGGGGACACGGGTTCGTGCCCCGGTCCGGGAAGATCCCATGTGCCACAGAGTGTCTGGGCCCATGAGCCATGGCTGCTGAGCCTGTACATCTGGAGCCTGTACTCCACAATGGGAGAGTACAGGCAGTGAGCAGTGAGAGGCCCACATACCACAGGAAAAAAAAAAAAAATTTAAACGTGCACTTACTATATTGTACATAAATAACGTATCAATACATTGGATTAAAATAGAGGCTCCTCTGATGTTTATACTTTACATCAGAAATATTCAATATGTTATTGGACAGATAGTTGCAGGATCAAATTATATATATATATAATGCACAAAAGTAGTAAGATGTGAAATACATATGGGTGAATTGTTAGACAGGAGCATATTTATCCAAGAAATTAAATAAAAGTAGTTATGTACCAGACTAAGACAAGGATGAACATGAATCTCCAATACAATAGAAAAAAAGGGGACTAAAAGTAAATTTAGCATTTAGAAAATACACTTTTCATCAGAGTATAGTAGTACCATTTGTCTGACAATAGCATAATGTAAGAATTTTTTAATGGTTTTAGATTTTCAGTTCTGTTATGTATTATAAATAAACATAATATTTTCTCCACCTTGACTAGCATAGATGGAATGAAAAACATAGGAGATGGAACCATGATAAAATAAACATGGCATTTTTGGCCTCAGATTTTACTAGATTATTTTTGTGTATTCAAAAGAATAACAATTCACTTAAGGTATACAATTCTTAGTAGGTCAGAGTATTGCATAAACTCTGGCCTCTCAGTCATACTTCTTGTCCTATCTGATGAGTAATTGTTTTCTTACTTGGTAAAACTTTTACATATATGTTATGTAGAGAGTTAAATTGCTATCTTTCCTCTTACCTCCTGTTCTATATGAGAATGAGGCTAATAAAAATGCTATATATACATACATATGTGTGTGTATATATATATATATATATATATATATAAACAAAAAAAGACAAGGTAACATTTTAATTTGTATAAATTGCCACAGCCAACATCATACTCAACAATGAAAGGCTGAAAGCATTTCCTCTGACATCAGGAACAAGACAAAGATGCCTGCTCATACCAGTTTTATTCAACATAATATTGAAAGTCCTAGCCACAGATATCAGACAAGAAAAAGAAATAAAAGGGTTCAAATTGGAAATGAAGAAATAAAACACTCACTGTTTTGTACATGATACTATATAGTATATGTAGAAAATCCTAAGGACAGCACCAAAAATCTATTAGAACTAATAAATGAATTCCATAAATTTCAACAGGATATAAAATTAATATATAGAAATCTGTTGTGCTTCTATACACTGATCATGCAGTATCAGAAAGAGATATTAAGAAAGCAGTTCCATTTATATTTGCATTTACTTAGAAATAACTCTAACCAAGGAGGTAAAAGATTTGTACTTTGAAACTATAAGATATTGATTAAAGAAATTGAAGACAACACAACCAAATGGAAATATATACAGTGCTCATGGATTGGAAGAATTAATATTGTTAAAATGACATTACTACCCAAGGCAATCTACAGATTGAATGCAAATCTACAGATTGAATTGTATCAAAATACAAATGGCATTTTTCACAGAACTAGAACAAATAATTCTAAAATTTGTTTGGAACCATAAAAGACTCTGAGTGGCTAAAACAATCTTGAGAAAGAACAAACCTGGAGGTATCACAATTCCTGATTTCAAACTATACTACAAAGCTACAGTAATCAAAACAGTAAGGCACTGGAACAAAAACAGACACATAAATAAATGGAACAGGGTAGAGAGCTCAGGAATAATTCTATGTTTAAATGGTCAATTAATCTACAACAAAGGAGGCAAAAATACATAGTGTGGAAAAGACAGTCTCTTTAATAAATGTGGTTGGGAAACTGGACAGGTGCGTGCAAAAGAATGAAACTGGACTACTTTCTCACACCATATACAAAAAGAAACTCAACATGGATTAAAGACTTAAATGTTAATACCTGAAGCTATAAAACTCCTAGATGAAAATATAAGCTGTATGCTCTTTGACATCAGTCTTAGGAATATTGTTTTTGACCTGTCTCTTTAGGCAAGGGAAACAAAAGCAAAACTAAGCAAATGAGGCCACATAAAATTAAAAAGCTTTAAAAAAAATGATCATGAAGAACCTAGGGGGAAGATGGGGATAAAGACACAGACATACTAGAGAATGGACTTGAGGATACGGGGAGGGAGAAGGGTAAGCTGGGACAAAGTGAGAGAGTGGCATGGACATATATACGCTACCAAACATAAAATAGATAGATAGTGGGAAGCAGCCACATAGCACAGGGAGATCAGCCTGGTGCCTTGTGACCACCTAGAGGGGTGGGATAGGGAGGGTGGGAGGGAGGAAGACACAAGAGGGAAGAGATATGGGGACATATGTATATGTATAACTGATTCACTTTGTTATAAAGCAGAAACTAACACACCATTTTAAAGCAATTATACTCTGATAAAGATGTTAAAAAAAATTTAAAAGCTTTTGCACTGTGAAGGAAACTATTAACAAGATGAAAAGGCAACCTACTGAATAGAAAAAGGTATTTACAAATGATGTATCTGATAAGGGGTTAATATCTAAAATATACAAAGAGCTCATATAACTCAACATCAAAAAAACAAACAACCTGATTGAAAAATGGACAGAGGACCTGAATAGACATTTTTCCAAAGAAGACATACAGATGGACAATAAATACATGAAAAGATGCTCAACATCACTAATCATCAGAGAAATACAAATCAAAAGTACAATGAAATAACACTTTACACCTGTCAAAATGGTTACTGTAAAACACAAACAACAACAACAAACAGCAAATAAAAAGTGTTGGTGAGCATGTAGAGGGAAGAGAACCCTTGTGAACTATTGGTGCAATTGCAAATTGGTGCAACCAGTATGGAAAAGAGTATGGACTTTCCTCAAAAAATTAAAAAAAAATAGAAATATCATATGATCCATCAATTCCACTTCCAGGTATATAAAATTTTAAAAAATTAATAAAACAAAAGCCCCCCTCCAGGATCCCACCAAGAGTAACCTCATTTGAAGAAAAGATACTGCAATCACCCAGAAAATCCCTGGGGATTTAGGAATTCTGTCTAAGAAACCAGGGTCGAAGATCAAATATATGTACATTTTAAAGATGCTTTCAGTGCTCTTATCACTTAGGAAATTACAAGGGTTTTAGTAGCGCTGTGCTACAAACCAGGGACAGAGACTTATATACATATATATATATATATATATATATATCACAATATTATTATAGAAAAATAAAAAGTGAGATAAATAGGCAAATACATATATGACAATTAAAGGAAATATTTGGTCTTTGTTTTTCTTAACTACCTCTATAGTTCATTGTCGTATTCTGTTGGATTCATACACATGTGCAATATGCAAGCTTAAACTAATTTAGATTTGAACCCAATATTTACATTTATTGGTAGAAGGATGTTTCTAATGTCTCATTTTTAAATATTATTAAATATATATATTTTTTATTCTGGGCATTTTTCTACACCTAAAATATATGAATAATAGTATGTATAAAATTATATAAAAAGAGAAGCTGATAACCAAATTTTGTAATCTTTTGAGAAGCATAAGACCAATTACTATTTTACTAAGTCTATATACATGAAGGCACCAAGAGGACAGAATGTTTA
Source organism: Monodon monoceros (assembly GCF_005190385.1). NCBI lineage: Eukaryota > Metazoa > Chordata > Mammalia > Artiodactyla > Monodontidae > Monodon > Monodon monoceros. The sequence continues at coordinate 34,908,461 of NW_021703785.1, forward strand.
CATATTTTTAAAAATACCAAACTGAAATTGGAATAATTTAAATTAGAAAAATTTAAATAATTTAAATAAATTTATGATATCTGAACATTATTTTGTGAATGAAATAATAGCTTTAGTTAAAATGATTTTACAGTATCCAGAAACATTTCTTAGGTAAAAAAGCATGCATAATAGTATTTATTGCTATTAAATGTTAATTATATCCCCATAGTAAAGATAATTTATTGAAACTATTTTAATCTTTAATTTGAGATTTATTCATGGTAATCTTTCCCAGTTCTGAAATCAGAAGATTTTGTTTTTATTTGATGCATTGTCATGAGCTTCCTTTCCCTGAGAAGTAGAAGTCAGAGGGTTTTAATCAAGCAAACACTTTCCATTGAACAATGCAATCAAATACAAGATTTTATTGCTTGATTTGTGCTTGGATTAAATATTCAGTACAACCAGTTTTCAACTCATATTTTGGACCTGGAGAAAAACCTCTGAAAGAAAAATAACTTCCTTCTCAACTTCAGAGGCTATATGTATATTACTTGACTTTTTTTAAAAATTACATATATAAAGAAAAACAAAAGCAAATACATAATTTATGTAGTCTTATTGGTTGTTAAGGAAAATTACCCAAACTTTAGAAATGAGGCAGAACATTGACAGTAAGTCCTTTCAATGTCATTGGGGCACTACAGGCCCACTGGAAGGAAGGATTATCTCAGTCTCTAAGAGACAAGCAACTCTGACACACTATTTGCAATTAAACAGCTTCCAGATATTTTGATATTTTACAGCTCTGGAAAGTTACATATAATGAGCATCAAACTGAAAACAATAGGAAAAACATTTTTAGGCTTTTAAAGATGTAACTAATTTCTATCTAGAAGACAAGACAATCCAAAAAATGATGGGTATATTGTCCTACAGGACATTAGCCAGATAGTATCTAATGTAGCAATCTAATTTAAAGCTTTCTTTTGCATCCTCTTTTGAACTGCCTTATCATTCTGCCAGTCCCTATGCTGGGTTATACAGAATTTTCATATCTTCTTATATCTATTTAAATGAGAACTATGTATTTAACATTTACAGAATTTTGTTCTGATATCAAGAAACAGAGGATCATTTGATTCTTCCCTGAAACAGAGCCGTTGGTGTGGTTTAAGTCAACTTTCCAAATCTGATAATAATAAGAATCACCAAGGGAAGTTAATATAGCCAAGAATTCTGCTGTTTGGTGGTAGATATTCAGAATCTCCAAGGAAAACACCTGTGTATCTGTCTTTTTAAAAATAGTCCCAGGTGACTTTATCATCAACTGTCTATGCAGAATACATATCTAGAACACTGGTTCTGAAAATATTTGTAGTCCACAATTACTCTTTTTACTGCTACTCTGAAGGATAATCATTTATGCCATAAAAACAGCAGTTTGCTAAAATAAAATAGTACATCTACGTGTTGATAATGACTTCAGACAAAAGTCGTTTCTTAAGTATTTATAATCTCAAAGGTTAAGTATATATATCAAAATAATCTTTATATGTTTTATATATTCTGCATATCTTTAAATGATACAGCAATAGGCAAATGCTGTAGCTGAGTACTTACAACTATATGAGACTTTAACTCACTTTACCTATTTTTATTACTGTGCTTCCAAATTGGGAGAGTCTCATCAGGAAAAACCAAACAAAAAAACACTTCTATATATTATATATATCGCAAAGTGATACTGAGGTCATAGAATAGTATAAATAATAGCAAACAAATACACTGCTAAGTCCTGTCTTAGGTAACTTACATATATTATTCTCATTTATTTCTCACAATCACCCTATACTATAGTTTCTATACATATACTAACTTTTCATTGTTACAGATTTGTAAATTAGGAGTATTCATTCTGTTTATATACAAGAGAACTGCAGTTTATAGTTCAAATAACTTGTTTAATTTACATGGCTAATATATGATGCAGTAGGGAATCCTAACTTCGATACTGAACTCATGCTTTTTTACACTTAATATTCAATTATTTCAAAGTAATTCTTTATTGGAATTTTAAAGGTGGGATTTCATGGCCAGGTAGTTCAATTATATATCTGGGTCTTAAATAATCACAAATAGAAGTTATATAAGCCATATATCATAGAAAACAGTAAATTTCAATATAATCCTTTCTATTTTTAAACAACACCTCTCCCCCACCCCTCCAGCCAACACTTAGGGAGATCTTCTTTATATTGAGTTGATATGTGTAATAAATTGCATTCCTTTCCAAGGATTTGATCTGCCAATGTTTCAGCTTTTCACCTCTCCTCATTAATCTTCCAAATCCATTGAAACTTTTCTTCATAAAGGATTTTTAAGTCTCTGAACAGTCTTCAATTTCAACTTTAAATATATTCCATCTACTATACCTTATATCTTTATTACCATAACATTGAAGTTAAAAATATTCCTTATCATATTATATGGGGAAATTTTTTCTCACATTTTTATTTCTTCATTTTTGAAATAATTTCATTGTCCTTATTAGCATTTTCTCTACTTTCTCTTTTAGCACCATCTGTGAGTTTCCTGACTTTGCATTTACTCTCTTTAAATAATAGGAGATTAAATAAGATTAAGACAGCACTAATCCTCATTTTTTTCCCAGTTGGTTATTTCCAATTTTTGTACTGTCTTATACTAACAAACGTTGTTTACAGGTTATTAGAAAACTTGCAGTAGGTATTCTGAGCGAAATTGCATTGAAATTACTGGTTTACTAACAGGCATATTATAAACACATCCTACAATTGAAAATTTTATGGTATAACTTCATCAGTCCTTAAATAATTGTATTCTTTTTGGCATTACATATTTTTCCATCACTTGTTTATTATCAATATCAGGGAAAATGAGACATGCAAAAGTCTCTTCAATAAGTGGTGCTGGGAAAACTGGACAGCTACATGGAAAAGAATGAAATTATAACACTCCCTAACACCATACAAAAAAATAAACTCAAAATGGATTAGAGACCTAAATGTAAGACTGGACACTATAAAACTCTTAGAGGAAAACATAGGCAGAACACTCTATGACATAAATCACAGCAAGATCTTTATTGATCCACCTCCTAGAGTAATGGAAATAAAATAAAAAATAAACAAATGGGACCTAATGAAACTTAAAAGCTTTTGCAAAGCAAAAGAAACTACAAATAAGATGAAAAGACAACCCTCAGAATGGGAGAAAATATTTGCAAATGAATCAATGGACAAAGGATTAATCTCCAAATATACAAACAGTTCATGTAGCTCAATATTAAAAAAAAAACAAACAACCCAATCAAAAAATGGGCAGAATACCTAAATAGACATTTATCCAAAGAAGACATACAGATGGCCAAGAAGCACATGAAAAACTGCTCAATATCACTAATTATTAGAGAAATGCAAATCAAAACTACAATGAGGTATCACCTCACACCAGGTAGAATGGGCATCATCAGAAAATCTACAAAGAACAAATGCTGGAGAGGGTGTGGAGAAAAGGGAACCCTCTTGCACTGTTGGTGGGAAGGTAAATTGATACAGCCACTATGGAGAACAGTATGGAAGTTCCTTAAAAAACTGAAAATAGAATAACCATATGACCCACCAATCCCACTACTGGGCATATACCCAGAGAAAACCATAATTCAAAAAGACACATGCACCCCGATGTTCATTGCAGCATTATTTACAATAGCCAAGTCATGGAAGCAACCTAAATGCCCATCGACAGACAAATGGATAAATAAGTTGTGGTACATATATACAATGCAATATTACTCAGCCATAAAAAGGAATGGAATTGGGTCATTTGTAGAGATATGAATGGATCTAGAGACTGTCATACAGATTGAAGTTCGTCAGAAATAGAAAGATAAATATTGTATGTTAATGCATGTATGTGGAACCTAGAAAAATGGTGCAGATGAACCGATTTGCAGGGCAGAAATAGAGACACAGATGTAGAGAACAAACGTATGGACACCAAAGGGGGAAAGTGGTGGGGAGGGGGTCGTGGTGTGATGAATTGGGCGATTGGGATTGACATATATATATATATACTAATATGTATAAAATGGATAACTAATAAGAATCTACTGTATAAAAAAATAAATAAAACAAAGTTAAAAAAAAAGAACCTGGGCTTCCCTGGTGGTGCAGTGGTTGGGAGTCCGCCTGCCGATGCAGGGGACACGGGTTCGTGCCCTGGTCTGGGAGGATCCCACATGCCGCCGCGGACTGGCTGGGCTCGTGAATCATGGCTGCTGCGCCTGAGCGTCCGGAGCCTGTGCTCTGCAACGGGAGAGGCCACAGCAGTGAGAGGCCCACAAACTGCAAAAAAAAAAAAAAAAAAGAACCTGCTGTATAAAAAATAAATAAAATAAAATTCAAAAAACATTACTCTTAAAGACCTGTTTTTTCTAAGTTCATATTATTTGTCTGAAAAATTGAAATGTTAAATCATATATTAAAACTTGTACCATAAGTTACTAATGAAATAAAATTGCATTGTAATGTATTCTATGAAGTAAATAATTACTTGCTCATCATTATGAAAGGGATAACAAAAACCTCAGGCCACAAGCACTCTGTGTATGGTAGGGTAACGTTTTAAAAATTTAGTCCCAACACAGAGGTTTTCTATTTTCTTCTGTGTAATTGAAAGTGATTTCCTCAGAGTTTCCCAAGGACTTTGTAGGGCATTTGGGCATTATTGATAGAGTCAGAGTACAGTTTGGGAATTTAAAATAATCCATCTATTCTGGTTGAATTCTGTCACCTCCAAATTAACCCACAGTTTCAGGAATTTTTTATCCTTGCCACTACTCTTTATATTCTTCCAATGTGATATTTGAACACAGATGTGAACCCAATCTCACATATTGGAATGCTTATTTTGAAACACATTTTTTTTTTTTGACACCTAGTCCCCTTGCTATACCTTTGTTCTCACACACATCCACTTTTGGATGCCATATTTTAAGTTCTTTGAATGTCAGACTCCATTGCCAATGTTTCCACTGTTTATTCATCCATTTTTTCCCTTACTTAGGTGATGCAGCTCGACTGCTCAAAGTGAATTTTCTTTTAATATTTACTGTCTCCACTGTCCATACCATTCTACTACGACCTCATTTATTTAGATCAAGATAGCTTTCCAATTGAAAAATCCAATAATCTCTAGTTCTTGTGCTGTTGATCTTCAATAATTTAACAGAGTACATATGCAGTATAAATTTTAATTTTATTAAATAATGTTTTTATGAAATATTTCTAAATTTCAATTTGCAATTCATTACATATTATGGTAATTAAATTAATTTAGTTCTACTATGTACTACCAATAATGTGTTTTTCACATTTCTTTTGGAAAACATTTCCATTATTCAAATGTAAAAGTAATATACATTATAGTCTAAAATTACACAATTCTTTAAAAAAACAGCTTTTATGTTTGTTCTTATTGGTTTATTTTTATAGAATATAGAAATTTTAAAGGTAATCACTTTAGGAAAAAATGGGATGTTTAATTTTAAATGAGAAAGGTATAATCTATTCATGTTAAACAAGAATTGCCCTTTAAAATGCCATGAAGGTATTGACTTCTTTAGTTTGCACCTTAGGTGTGAATACATGTGATGGTTAATTTTATGTGTCAACTTAACTAGGCTACAAGGTTCCCAGATAGTTGGTTAAACATTATTCTTGGTGTGTCTGTGAGGAAGTTTCTAGATGAGGTTATCATTGGTATCCATAGACTGAGTAAAGCAGGTTGTTCTCCTCAATGTAGGTGGGCCTCATTCAACCTGTTGAAGGCCTGAATAGAATAAAAGGCTGAGTAAGGAAGAATGCTCTCTCTCTCTACCTGTCTTTGAGCTGAGATAATAGTCATCTGCCTTCAGACTTGGATTTAGACCAAAACTGACACTATTGGATCTCCTGGGTCTTCCACAAGCCAAATGCAGATCTTGGCACTTCTCAGCCTCTATTATCACATGAAATCACTCCTTAAATCCCAGACTAATATAAGCTGTAAAAGGAATGTATGTTATAGTTTCTCTATTTTTATCCTGAGCTCACAAGTAAAAATAATTGTTATTCTGGGAAGTGATATATAAAGCAGTTAAATTATAAATATATAGAAATTAAAAAATAATTAAGGTATTAGCTGCCTAGTTGCATTACAGAATTATATCAGTAATTAATTGTGGTTATTTTCTCCTGTATCATGTAGTTTGTAGTGAATCTGGTACTATTTACAATTAAATGTGTTTTTCCAAAAGGCATTATTCAAGGGGTAAAGCATCACATAGACACATAATGAAGCAAAGATGGACACAAACCTAAAAATAAAAACAAAATCAATGTTCAGTGTTAGAAGAATCTTTGAGGTAAATTTGAGGTATTGAATATGCCCAGAAGACAGGCTAATAATCAGCCACAGTGTCAGTATTAGAGACAGATTAATAATCTATGTGTTCACTTACAAATATTAATGTAACATTTTGTATGCAAAGAATCATTGATTATGAACTCATATAATTTCCAGAGAAAAGTTTAAAAAATATTTTTGGCAGTAACATACTTAATGACTTTATTATATTTTTCATTCAATAATTTTGTTTATGATGAATGCAGCCTACTTAAATATAATGGCCACACTTCCCCACTAAGGGATTTGATAAGAAAGATATATAAGGTTAAATTAAAAAATAAATAATAATAAATATGAACAGATAAATTCTATATTGTCTTTCATAAATACATTTTGATGAATGTCACAGATGTGACATATATCTCAATTAAAAAGGGAACTCAATTTTTCACAGCAACTTTTATCTATACATCTGTGAATAAAACATCAAGATGTAAGATCTAGAAGTGTTAACTGCACTAGTATACTGTCTTATTTTTTTAGAAATAACTCTTAGCCATATTATCCACAAATGATAAATATAAATAATATAACCACAAAATTTCCTTCCAATGTTAACTCTTATTTATTGAATTTTTTTCCACTACATATATATGTCACATCCTTTGAAGTTATGACTACAGCTACATAATTAATTTACTAAATAACCAACTTTAAAAGACAAGTGGAGAAATAAACAATGTGATGTAGAATGAGTGGCACATATATTCTGCACTAACATAGCCAATGAATAATCTGCATCTCTATAGTCAAGTTAAAAGAAAGACAACTATTAATTTTCTGCAAAATATGCAAAAGGGATATAAAATAATATTCTAAAACCCAATATTGGAAAAACAATGCAATTAAGTGAGTCGTGACATTCAACCAAGAAAAAAAATGGAGTATTTTAAAGTGCTTCTGCAATTTAGATGTCTAGATTCAAGAAACAAATTTGTAGTTATAATACCATAGTACACACATACCCATTTCTTTGTTTTGTTTCTTAAACTAGAGTGTTGAAAATTATTACCATTTCTTTTTTTTAAATATCTGCAAGGGTAAGCTTTTCCATTATAAAAAAATCTTAATGTATAGTTTATTTTAAAATCTTCTCCATAATATATGCCACTTGAATATGAGCTTTCAAACATTTGCAATGGTGAGATCCAGAATTAACTTCATTCAGTATATGGAAATTACATTATTTTCCATATTACAATTCAGCAAAGCATGGGCAAAATTTTTAAAATATATATCCAATTCTCAATTATTCACACTACTGGAGGGAAAAATGTGTATGTAGCATTAAAACAAAGGAAAAATCCTAACTCATTTTTATCCATGTAGTATAATTCATCATATCCATACCTTTCTGTTAGCAGCTCACACTTCATATCTTTCCATGCCAGAATCTAAGCTTTAATATTAGAGATTCAGAAGACCTGACCAGAACTTTTTGAGATGTCGAGGGTATAAAGAATAATTCAGAAAACTTACATTTTACTAAATGTAAACTGGAATTATGTCAATGAAACACACATTATTTAGGAGGTTTAGCTTTTCTTACTTTAAGAGGTAATAAACATTCCTTGGTAGTCATATTTATATATATATGGGAGTATAGTTGATTTACAATGTATTTTCAAGTGTACAGCAAAATGAATCAGTTATACATATAAATATATCCATTTTTAAGGCTCTTTTCCCATGTAGGTTATTACAGAATATTGAGTAGAGTTCCTGGTGCTAAAGTTGGTAGAAGGAAAGAAATGAAAAAGATCAGAGCAGAAATAAATGGTATAGAGATGAAGAAAACAATAGCAAACATCAATGAAATTCAAAGGTTTTCTTTGAAAAGATAAACAAAATTGATAAACCTTTAGCCAGACTCATCAAAAAAAAGAAAGAGGGCTCATATCGATAAAATTAGAAATGAAAAAGAAGTTACAACTGACACCACAGAAATACAAAGGATCATAAGACACCAGTACAGAAACTATATGCCAATAAAATGGACAACTTAGAAGAAATGGACAAAATTTTAGAAAGGTACAACCTCCCAAGGCTAAACCAGGAAGAATGGAAAATATGAACAGACCAATCACAAATACTAAAATTGATAATGTGATTTAAGAACTTCCAACAAACAAAGGTCCAGGACCAGATGTCTTCACAAGCAAATTCTATCAAACAAGTAGAGAAAAGTTAACACCTATCCTTCTAAAACTCTTCCAAAGTATTGTAGAAAAAAGAACACTCCCAAGCTCATTCTATGAGGCCACCACCACCCTGATACCAAAATCAGACAAAGATACCACAAAAAGAGAAAATTACAGACCAATATCACTGATGAATATAGATGCAAAAATCCTCAAAAAAGTACTAGCAAAGTGAATCCAACAATATATTAAAAGGATCACATACCATGATCCTGTGAGATTTATCACAGAGATGCAAGGAATCTTCAATACATGCAAATCAGTCAATGTGATACACATTAACAAACTGAAGAATAAAAACCATATGACCATCTCAATAGATGCAGAAAAATTACTTGACAAAATTCAACACCCATTTATGATAAAAACTCTCCAGAAAGTGTGCATAGAGGGAACCTGCCTCAACATAATAAAGGCCATATATGACAAACCCACAGCTAACATCATTCTCAATGGTGAAAAACTGAAAGCATTTCCTCTAAGGTCAGGAAAAAGACAAGGATGTCCACGCTCACCATTTTTATTCAACATAGTCTTGGAAGTCCTAGCCATAGCAATCAGAGAAGAAAAAGAAATAAAAGGAATCCAAATTGGAAAAGAAAAAGGATTATATATGCTAGATGCCTATAACATCCTAGATAATTTTCCCTGTGCTTAGAATGCAGCATCAAAGTAAACATAGTTTCTGCTCTCATAAACATTACATTCTAATAGGGAGGATCAGACATTACACAAAAAATAGATACATACAAGTAGAGTTAAGGGCTAAGAAAAGTAAGTAAGAGTGATGAGGTGCCATTTTAGAGAGGGTTGTCATGAAAAGTTTATTTCTTCTATATTACTTCAGCAGAGATATGACTGACATGGATAGTCACTCAAGCAAATAGCTGGAGAAAGAATGTTGAATACAGAAGACACAAGGGCAAAGGGCTTGTGATGAGCTAGTGCTTGCCATGGTTGAGTACACATGATATCTGAAAATGAGTGGGGGGAGGGTACTGTCGTATTTGGGTTTTATTCTGAATTATATAGGAAGCAATTGGAAGATTTTGAGCAAGAGTATGTGATTTGCTTTATATCTTAACAGAATACCTCATGTGGACATTAAGCTGAAGGGAAAGAGGGTGGATTGTAGTAACCAATTATTATGCTATGAAAACTCATGTGGTGGTGTTGGAAGTGGTGAGAAATATTTGTACCATGGATTTAGTAATAGTTGACAATGTTAGTTTTAGTATAATAAAGATATTTTGGACCATTTAAAAACCATTATCCTCAGTGGCTATATTCTTTCGACTATTTCACAAAAATATTACATGAAAAATGGCCTATGATCATTAGTTCAGCTCCCTAGAACCCTACTCACTTCTACTTCAACAGCCCCTCTCAACTTTATTAAAATTGCTCTTCCTGAGAACACTAATGATCAAATTCTGTTAAACCCAGTTTAATCCTGAGCCTACATATTTTTTAACATATTACAACAGTCTTTTTACTTTAACTTCCACATAGATCTCTTTTAGAGAGCATGCACATGGGTATAGTTTTGTTATGCAAACAAAACTCACATTCCTATAGAAGAGATATTATTTCCTTTCATGATGGCATGTTCTTTCTCATCTCAACACCTTTGCTCCTACAACCACACCACCTAAAATACTTTCTCACCCCTTTTGAAAACTTCTGATCTCAGATGAAATGTCATTAAATTGAGGAAACTCTCCTTGACCTGAAATGTCAGATCCCCTACTTTTAGTTAGCTGCATTTATCGTATTTGTGATTTCATATTATCCCCTTGGCTATTTGATTTATATCTGTCTCCTCCCACCTTGTTGGTGTTCATGACTGGACATGTGTCCAGCAATGGACTTGTCACAAATAGAAGCTCTGAAAATATTTGTTGATAAGAGATTGAAAAGTGGCACAAACCCACTTTCATTTGTGATTCTGTATTTGGCAGTGTTCTCCAGAGAAATAGAAACTATAAGATATATACAGATACACATATAAGAAGAGATTTATTATAGGAATTGGCTCACACAATTATGAAGGCCAAGAAGTCCCATAATCTTCCTTCTGCAAAATGAAGAATCAGGAAAGTTGGCTGCATAATTCAGTCCAAGTTCAAAGGCCTGAGTATAAAGGGGGTTGATGGTTTAACTAGCAGCTAAAGGCCACAGGCCTGAGAATAAGGGGCTGCTGGTGTAAATTCTAGACTCTGAAGGCTCAAAAACCAGGAGATCAGATATCCAATGGCAGGAGAACGTCAGTGTCCCAGCTCTAGAAAAGAGAGTGAGAGTTCACTTTTTCTCTGCCTTATTTTTCTATTTGGGGTCTCAACAGATTGGATGATGCTGCTCACATTGGTGAGGCTGATCGTTTTTACTCAGTCTACTGATTCAAATGCTAAACTCTTCTGGAAATACCCTCACAGTCATAAGCAGAAATTATATTTTACAGCTATTTGGGCATCTCTTAGCCTAGCCTATGTGTTGTCCAAAATTAACCATCACAGATATCATTCAGCATTCCCAATTCTTGTTTCTGTGATTAATTTATTATGTATATTTTCTTTTATTGTTTTTCTCACTAAGGATTTAAAGAAATATATTCTCATTTTACTTCCACTATTGGTTCTACAAAAAAATTAATAAATAGAAAAGTTAATTAGAGTTGGGAGACCAAGATGGTGGAGCTCTCACACCCTACAACAATACCAGAGCCCCAAAAGAAGAAAGACTCCTCTTCTTTTCTGGCAACAACTCAACCAATGAAAAGTCATGGACTCTTTGCTTACTATAGCCCTCCCAGTGAGCTCACAGCTTTTCTTGTCAACCCTGGAGTTTGAAGGTACATCTTTCTCCTATATCTGAGCTCCTGCTTTCTTTGTGTTTGAAGCTCTTCAGACTTTATTTGACATCTATTTTAAACTTTCGCCCTTTCTTGTTAATGTCTTGTTCTGCATGCAAGAATTCATTCAACACTTTGGTCTGATTTTGAGATCAGACTGTTTCAACTGAAACTGACTGAGAAGTCTTCAGCCCTTTCCTTTGGGAGCAGGGGTTGTTTCACTGAAACTGTGTCATTTTCCAGTGTTGAGCCCATTTCTTTGAAATAATAGCTATTCTATGGGAACTGGCTGAGAAGCCATTGGCCTGGCTCTGCTAGAACAAAACTGTTAGAACTGTCTAGAATTAGGCCCGCAAGCTGTTTGAGTTGAAAGCTGTTTCAATTGAGCTACTTGAGCTGTAAGCTGTTTAAGCTTTTTGAAAATTATTCTTCTACTCTAGATAAAAACCTCTGAGAAATGGGATCTCAGTTATCTAAAGATTTTTAGGGCAACCCACTACAGGGACTCCAGCCAATTTATGTTTTAAAATGGTGGTTCTTCCTCAGGTGCACTTCTAACTAAATGGATTGACTTGACCAAAGGAAATTTAGAATATCAATGACTATTATGAGGAACTTTTGAAATCCCCAAACTCAATTTTCTTAGAAACCAATTTGATTACAATAGCTCAAAAATTTCCAGAACTGAATGGTATGCCTATTTCAATTGTTTTTTTTTTTTTTTTTGGCTTTAAACAATAAATATTTATTATCTCATAACTGTATGTCTGAAATTCAGGAGCAACTTTGCTTAGTGGTTCTGGCTCAGGATCTTTCAAGAAGGCTGCAGTCAGCACTATTTACAATAGCCAGGACATGGAAGCAACCTAAATGTCCATCAACAGAGGAATGGCTAAAGAAGATGTGGCACACACACACAATGGAACATCACTCAGCCATAAAACGGAATGAAACTGTGCCATCTGCAGAGACGAGGACGTTCCTAGAGACCTTCATACAGAGTGAAGCAAGTCAGAAAGAGAAATCAAATATCGTATATTAACACATATGTGGGATCTAGAAAAATGGTGTAGATGAACTTATTTGCAAAGCAGAAACAGAGACAGACACATAGAGAACAAACGTATAGATACTAAGCGGGGAGAGGGGGTGAGATGGATTGGGAGATTGGGATTGACACATATACACTACTATGTATAAAACAGATAACTAACGAGAACCTACTGTATAGTACAGGGAACTCTATACTCAATGCTCTGTGGTGACCTAAATGGGAAGGAAATCCTAGGAAGAGGGGAATATATGTATACGTGTGGCTGATTCACTTTGCTGTACAGCAGAAACAAACAAAACACTGTAAAGCAACTATACTCCAAATTAAAAAAAATAAAAAAAGAACGCTGCGGTTAAATGTCAGCCAGCATTGCAGTCACCTGAAGGCTTGACTGGGGCTGGAAGACTGACTTCCAAGATGGCCCATTCATACGGCTGTTGTCAAAAGGCCTCCAATCCTTGTCTCTCTGACTGTCTTCACAGTGTGGAAGCTGTCTTCCCACAGAGTGAGGGATCCAAGAGAACAACATGGAAGTCATGACATACCACACAGAAGTCAGCCCTATTCAGTGTGAATGCCAGGAGGTAGTGATGACTGGGGGCTACAAAGGGGAAGCCCAGAAGCTGTGTAGGGGTCTTTGTAGCTGGCCACCATCCTCCTTTCACTTCAGCTATTCCTGTTCACCCCAAGAAGAACATCTCATTTCAGAAACCCACAGACAGTGATTTACAAATGATGGGTGGAAGAAGGAGGCGAATATGAAGAAAAAGATGCAAAGCAGGCAGGGTAGAGGTCTCCAGTCCAAGGACCAGGTCTGGAGAACTGGAAAAGAGGAAGAGACAACTTTTAGGGAAGGGAGATACAGGCTGCCCCAAGCCCAAGGACAAAGAGTAGTATAAAACGTTGTGTTCCCCCTGGGCAGATTTGTGGGTTCTTCCCTTATAAGCCCCAAAGAAAGTCTAACAAGCCAGTTCAGCCCAGTTTGTCAGTCATTGCTCCAGACTCACACTGGGGGCTTCCCTGGTGGTGCAGTGGTTGACAGTCTGCCTGCCGATGCAGGGGACACGGGCTCGAGCCTCAGTCCAGGAAGATCCCACATGCCATGGAGCAACCAAGCCCGCATGCCACAACTACTGAGCCCATGTGCCACAACCACCAAAGCCTGTGTGCCTAGAGCCCATGCTCCACAACAAGAGAAGCCACCACCACGAGAAGCCCGTGCACTGCAACGAACAGTAGCCCCTGCTCGCCGCAACTAGAGAAAGCCTGTGAGCAGCAACCAAGACCCAACACAGCCAAAAATAAATAAATTAAAAAACAAAACAAAATGAAAAAACAAAGTCAAACTGGGCCCGAGAACTGGGACACAGGAGTCCAGGCTGCTGCCAAGCTGTTATGCATGGGCTGAGTTGTGTTCCCCTCAAAACACACACGTGAAGCCCTAACCTCTCCGTACCCTAGAATGTGACCAAATTTGCACTTTAAAGAAGTGCTTAAGTTCAAACTGGGCCGTGAGGATGGGCCTTAACCCAATCTGACTGATGTCCTCTTAAGAGGGCCTTTGGACAAACAGAGATACCGAGGGCACACACAGAGGAAAGGCCACGTGAGGAGAGAGCAAAAAGGCAGCCGTCTGCAAACCAAGGAGCGAGGTCTCAGGAGAAACGAAACCTGCCAACACCTTGATCTTGGACTGCTGGCCTCCACAACTGTGAGAAAATCATTTTCTGTTATTTAAGCCACCATTCTGTGATATTTTTTCATGGCAGCCCGAGCAGACTAAAACATGAGCTGTGACTGTTCAGTGAGCCAGCTCCTAACCTCTGCTGTGTACTGTGGTGTCAGAACCATACGTGAGGCCTTCCTTTCCAGCGTCAGGGAGGTGAGGGGGGCTGGGTGACCCTGGCCAACTGATAAGGATGGGCCTGGCATGGAGCCATAAATGCACCTGTGCACCCAGAGGCTGTGTGTCCATTCTTGGTTCCTTCCACAAGCTTCCGATGGGCCCCAGGCCTCCTGCTCCTCCCCTCTGAGGGCAGGTCCCACGAGTACAATTGGTATTTTAAGGCTTCCCAACATTATCAGGAGTCTAAAATTGCCTGTATGCAAAATAAGATTTTAAGGTTAACTGAAGCAAACAAATTATTTTAAAAAGATAAAATGACTCCTGAAGCTTCAGGCTCTTTTTCCTTGATTTCTTTGTCTCAAGCTCTGCCTTCAGTGCCATGTTTCACCTTCCTTTCTATAACCCCACACCTCCTATATATCCTCAGCCTTGCCATACTAATTCTCTAGCTGAACTTCCCTTTTTTGAAATTCTCCCCACTCCCTTTATCTCTGAACTCATAAGAACTTGTTTCTTTAAAAATAAGTCTTTTAAGGATCCAGAGGGTAAACCCTTATATTCCCTGGACTAAAGCTGAACTGTGAACCAAAGTCAAAGATGCTCCTAAAGTAACTGAAGATCTTCATAGATTTGCTTTGAAATTTAATATAGTCATTCTGACTTATCAACCTGGTTCCTGTGACCTAAACACACTAATTCAAATGCTTTTGGTAAAGGCCATGTCCACCACTGGGTGAAAATGGTTAACTGGGAAAATCCTGAAAGGTCTCTAGAATTACAACCAGGAGACCAGCCCACTAATTCATTATATGATCATCTCAGGCCATCAATGGGTGACTTCTTCAGGCAATTTTTCGGGCTTTCCCAAAGTCTGGTTGTTTATGAAACAAAATTCAGCCTTTGCACACAAAAATTTGATGAACCTGTTCATGACTATTACAGTTGACTTCAGATTATTTTTAAAGAAAATTCTGGTCTTCCTTCAGATGTTGATTTCACATGGTTAGCTTTTAACTCTATGTTTATTAATGGGCTGAACTGGGATCTTTCTCTTCTAGTAAAAAGCACCAGCATGGAATGGGAAGCTATGTCTGCTCCAGATTAAGTTAACCTGGCAAATCAGCTCTCTTGCACTCTAGATGAGCCACCTGAAAGGAAAAGCACCAAAATCCTTAATCTTCAACTCCAGCAAATGAAGGGTCCTGAAGAAAACCAAGACCCTCCTTGTTTCTGCTTCTTATTGCAAAGAGCTAGGACACTGGAAAATAGATTGTTACAAATTTAAGTTCATTAGGTGCTTTCAGCCCTCTAACCATCACCCACTTGCTAAAGCTATTAACCTTATAGGGACAAAGCCTGCCAAAGAAAAGTTGCAGTTTGCCCAAACCCAGGTTTTATATTTAGGGCGTCTGATATCAGAACAAGGGCTACACTTAGATCCAGAGAGAATTCTTGGTGTCCTAAGTTTCCCAAAACCCAAAATTAGGTGTCAACTGTTAGGTTTCCTTGGGCTGGTTGGTTATTACCAAAACTGGATTACAAGTTTCTGTTTTATCGCCAAACAAAAATCACCCCTGCCCAATTTTATCAGCATAGATTTCAAGGTCTTAATGGATAGTTGAACCCAACCTGCCCTTGGGCAACCCGATTAACAAATTCCTTTTTTTTTCCTTTTGTATACAAAAAGGAAGAAAATGTCCTTGGAGTACTCACCCAAAAACACTGGGCTCCCATCAACCCATAGCTTTTTATAGCCAGCACCTGGACCCTGTGGTACAGGGACACTCCCCCCCCACCCCCTTACATTAGAACCATTACAGCCGTTAACATTTCAATTAAGACCACTGAGAAAATCATTGTGGGATCTTCTTTAACCATTTTTGTATCTCATGCAGTAGAAACCCTCCTGAATTCTCATCACACTCAACATTTCTCAGCCTGCCACCTCACCTCTTATAAAGTCCTTTTGTTAACTGTTCATCACATAATTCTTTTATGTTGTAATAACCTTAATCCTCTTTTTCCTTCCATCAGTGAGGAAGTCCCACTTGACTGCTTAATGCTGACTGAACTCCTGAATCCTTATGATGACCTGCAGGAAAAGTATTTGGGTAATGTTGACTTCTGGTTCACTGATGGTACTTATTTTAAAAGTGACAATGACAAATATTGTGCTGAGTATGTTATTGCAACTCCTTTTGATGTTGTTGAGGCAGCATCTTTACCTATGGCTACCATGGGCCAACAGGCTGAAATATATGCTCTTACACATGCTTGCTCTTTAGCCAAGGGAAAAACTGCCAAAATGTATGCTGACAGTAGATATATTTGTGAAGTAGCCCATGATTTTGGAATGTTGTGGAAGCAACATGGCTTCCTTACTTCCAGTGGAAATAAAATTAAAAAGGGTCCCTACGTTCAGGAATTATTTGATTCAATACTTTCACCTGCTGCTTTAGCTATTAAAATTCTGGGGCATCCTAAACTTGACTCTCTGACCTCTCAGGGAACTCACCTTGCTGACATTTCTGCAAGGAATGCTGCCCTTAAAGAAACCAGCAGCAGACAAATAAACCTCTGTCATGGTCTAAAGGAATATTTTCCCAAATGACAACTTAGAAAAACTGGCTAGGGAAGCACAATAATTGGCTTATAAAAGGAAAAAAAAAATGGAAATTCAACTATTGTTTGTTTGATAAAAAGGCAAAGCTCTATTTTGAACCAAATAACAATTCAGTCCCAGTGGAGACTAAAATTTCCAGTCCGCACCACTGCATGTTCATTAAGCCATTGGTTCACTTACAAAATGATAGCATTCATGGTTCAACACTGGTAGGAAATATTAACAAGGCTGCAAAAAGTGTCTACCTCACTTATTTCATTTGTCTGAAGTACAACCCAGGAAGCCTATCCATACTGTTTCTGGACATTTTAAACTGCCTAATGAACAATTTCAAGGGTGGCAAATAGATTTTATACAACTTTCTCTGTCTTATGGATATAAATATGTTTTAGTCATTGTCTGTATGTTTTCACACTGGACTTAAACCTTCCCTTGCTGACAGGCTACTGCATCTTCTGTAAAGCCTTTTTGGAAAGAAATTACCCTTACCTGGAGAACTTATCTCAAACTTCATAGTGGTTGAGAAACCCATTTTACTCACCAGGTCCTCTAGGTCTGTGATGTTTTAGCCAGTTTTACAACAGCTTGACTGTGCTTACCGCCCTTAATTCTCTGATTTAGTCAAATGCACCAACCACATTATTAAGATTCAACTGGCAAAATATGAAGAGGCCCTCCAAACACCTTGGCAAAAACAGTGTTGTAGGTCCTTCTAAATCTCAAATCCACCCCTTTGGAACTCACAATCTCTTACCTTTTTAGATAGCCCCAGGACACCAGATGTACTTGGCTCCTGCTTCTTTTGACTCACAACTGTTAAAAAGAAAGATAGTCCCATATAACAAAGGCCTAATTGCTTCTATTAAAAATAACTTTGTGTTGCTAAAGCAATCTTTTCACAGTGTGCTCTTGGGAAACAAAGACCTTAAGCATCACACCTTGTAACCTGGAGATTTTGTCTACTGACAAAAGACACCTGCAGAAGAACTCTCTTTAATCACACTAGAAAGGCCTCTATCAATCACTGTTAACCAAACCTTGTACTGCTGAACTCCAGGGAATAGACTAGGATTCACATAACATACAAAACCCTGATTGGATCTGACATTATCTGGTGATATGAAAGTAAAGATTTTCTGGAATTGAAGCAGAAAATATCTGATGAAACAGATTTTCTAAGATATCAAGGTCAAGCCTGTTGGAAGTTTAATGGCAAAACTTTGATGATGGTGTAATGCTTCGGATGGTCTCCAATGTCTATGATCTTGATAACATATGGACTTTATTATTTTTTTTTATTGGAGTAAATTTGCTTCACAATATTGTGTTAGTTTCTGCTGTATAACAAAGTGAATCAGCTAATATGTATACCTATATCCCCTTCTTTTTGGACCTCTCTCCTCCTTCTCCACCCCTATCTAGGTCATCACAGAGCACTGAGGTGAGCTCCCTGGGCTACACAACAGGCTCCCACTAGCTAGCTATTTTACACATGGTAGTGTATTTATATAGAACCTAATCTCCCAATTCGTCCCATCCTCCCCTTCCCCCGCTGTGTCCACATGTCCATTTTCTACATCTATATCTCTATTCTGGCCCAAAAAATAGGTTCATCTGTACCATTTTTCTAGATTCCATTTATATGCATTAATATATGATATTTGTTTTTCTCTTTCTGGCTTACTTCACTTTGTATGACAGACTCCAGGTCCATCTACATCTCTACAAATGACCCAGTTTCTTTCCTTTTTATGGCTCAGTAATATTCCTTTGTATATATGTACCACATCTTCTTTATCCATTCAACTAT
This sequence comes from Monodon monoceros, assembly GCF_005190385.1. Taxonomy (NCBI): domain Eukaryota; kingdom Metazoa; phylum Chordata; class Mammalia; order Artiodactyla; family Monodontidae; genus Monodon; species Monodon monoceros. The sequence goes on from NW_021703785.1 coordinate 34,927,320, forward strand.
CATTGGACATTTAGCTTGACTCCATGTCCTGGCTATTGTAAAAAGTGCTGCAATGAACATTGGGGTACAGTGTCCTTTTGAATTATGGTTTTTCAAGATAGATGCCCAGTAGTGGGATTGGTGGGTCATATGATACTTCTATTTTTAGTTTTTTAAGGAACCTCCATACTGTTCTTCACAGTGGCTGTATGAATTTACATTCCCACCAATGGTGCAAGAGGATTCCCTTCCTCCACACACTCTCCAGCATGTATTGTTTGTAGATTCTTTGATGATGGCCATTCTGACCGGTGTGAGGTGATACCTCATTGTAGTTTTGATTTGTATTTCTCTGATAGTTAGTGATGTTGAGCATCTTTTCATGTGCCTGTTGACCATCTGTTTGTCTTCTTTTGTGAAATGTCTATTTAGGTCTTCTGCCATTTTTTAATTGGGGTGTCTGTTTATTTGACATTGAGCTCCATGTGCTGTTTGTATATTTTGGAGAGTAATCCTTTGTCCATTGCTTCATCTGCAAATATTTTCTCCCATTCTGAGGGTTGTCTTTTCAACTTGTTATGGTTTTATTTGCTATGCAAAAGCTTTTAAGTTTAATTAGGTCCCATTTGTTTACTTTTGTTTTTATTTTCATTACTCTAGGAGGTGGGTCAAGAGAGATTTTTCTGTGGTTTATGTCAAAGAGTGTTTTTCCTATGTTTTCCTCTAAGAGTTTTATAGTGTCTGGTCTTACATTTAGGTCTTTAATACACTTGGAGTTTAATTTTGTATATGGTGTTAACTAGTGTTCAATTTCATTCTTATACATGTAGCTGTCCAGTTTTCCCAGCAACATTTACTGAAGAGGCTGTCTTTTCTACATTGTAGGTTCTTGTCTCCTTTGTCATAGATTGGGGGATCATATGTACATGGGTTTATCTGTGGGCTTTCTATCCTGTACCATTGATCTATAGTTCTGTTTTTGTGCCAACACCATACTGTCTTGATTAGTGTAGCTTTGTAGTATACTTTGAAGTCCGGTAGGCTGATTAATCCAGCTCTGTTTTTCTTTCTCAAAATTGCTTTGGCTATTCAGGGTCTTTTGTGTTGCCATAAAAATTGTAAAAATTTTTGTTCTAATTCTGTGAAGAATGCCATTGGTAATTTGATAAGGATTGCATTGAATCTGTAGATTGCTTTGGGTAGTATAGTTACTTTCACAATACTGATTCTTCCAATCCAAGAACATGGTATGTTTCTCCATCTGTTTACATCATCTTTGATTTCTTTCATCAGTGTTTTATAGTTTTCTAAGTATAAGTCTTTTTCCTCCTTAGGAAGGTTTATACCTGATATTTTATTCTTTATGTTGCAATGGTAAATGGGATTGTTTCCTTGATTTCTCTTTCTGATTTTTCTTTGTTAGTGCATAGGGATGAAAGAGATTTCTGTGCATTCAGAAATTATTATTTGTATCCTGTGACCTTACCAAATTCATTGATTAGCTCTAGTAGTTTTCTGGTGGCATCTTTAGGATTGTCTATATATAGTATTGTGTCATATGCAAACAGTGACAGTTTTACTTCTTCTTTTCCAATTTGTATTCCTTTCATTTCTTTTTCTTCTCTGTTTGCTGTGGCTAGGACTTCCAAAACTACTTTGAATAAGAATGGCAGGAGTGGACATCCTTGTCTTGTTCCTGATCTTAGTGGAAATGCTTTCCATTTTTCATCATTGAGTATGATGTTTGCTGTGGGTTTGTCAAATATGGCCTTATTATGTTGAGGTAGCTTGCCTCTATGCTGACTTTCTGGAGAGATTTTATCATAAATTGGTGTTGAATTTTGTCAAAAGCTTTTTCTACATCTATTGAGATGATCATATGGCTACACTGGAATTGTTATTGAATCAGGTCCTGCTGCTCATCGCTTACAAAATCAATACTCTCAGATGTTGGTAGAAAGGAAATTTGTCTTTAATCAGAATGCTGGCAATCTGAGGAGAAGGTAGAATCAACATCCCCCTAAAACCACCTCTGAATACTTTTGTCAGCCATGAAAGCTTTTAAAGAGAAACAGGGAAGTAATCTCAATTAATCATTGAGATAGGGGATCAGAGTCATCACCATCCCCCACTGTGTGCAGGCTTGTTGACTCCCCATTATATTTCTTTTGACGCTATCTTGTTCACACAGTTTATTCATGAGATTACTGAAGGGGAAGCTATGGAAGAGATCTGGTCATCTGTTAATTATTTATTCTTCATTTCTACTTCTTTGATCTATGGAAAGACCCAACAATTTAGGTAAAGTATTGTGTGATCAAAAAATTTGAAAAGTGTGCTAGGGCTAGAGATGAGTAGAGAATGGGGGTTCCTGGTTTAAGGTTAGTGAGAAGACAAAGGGGGGCCTCCTGCAGAGAGCTCTCTTCTGCAAAAAACTTTTTTTGCCAAAAGGTGCTTACAGAATTTCCTTATTTGACATGTATGAGTTTTTCTTTTTCATTTTTGTTGTTGTTGTTCTATCTTGTTTTCTCAAGGTATAAGAGTGATTATGTATTTTAGGAAGTATTTAACTAATTTTCAAAAGCAACAATAACTTGTATTTAATAGGTTTGCCAGATAACATTCAGGGCACCCAGTTAAACTGAATTTCAGATAAACAACAAATAATTTCCTATTTTATGTGTTGTATGTTTTTACAAAGATAACTAGTAAGTAGATATACTTTTCTAATTCAATGATAAACATGGTAATGAGCTTTCTTGGTACAAAAAACCCTTTTCACAGGCCTCTCAGCTACTGCATAAATACATTTTGTCAAATTGCAGACCATTTGGGCAGTTTTAAGTTCTTTTTTACTTACAAACCTTATTTTTCACACTTAAATTATTGTATAAGAATGCAAATTTTTATAAACTCAGTATGTCAATCAACTTTTAAATTATAGGTTTTTATTTTGAAATGTAGTTAATTCAATTTCATAACTATTTTTTCAATGCAGTGAGTAACACAATTTACACTTTTTATGGACACTTTTTACTCTTGCTTCTGTTACATTTCTTTTGAGCTCCATACATAATTATTGGTTTTATGGCATTCATATTTGCATCATTGTGCATGCTTTCTTATTTTTATTTTTCTCGAAATTAAAAAATGATTTTATAGTGGTCATTCCTGTGGTTGTTCCATCTTTGAATGGGATGAATTACATTACTGCATACTATTTTTCATCCGATAATTTTGCTGTCCCCCAAATACAGTTAAAAGTTCCTCTTTTATTTAATCTGCTCTGTTGTTTGATGTAAAGCTACATTAAAAATGGTATTATTTAGCAGATCACAACCATGCATCACACCAGCACAGTTGTCTGCATGCTGTCAATAAAACCATTTGTCAAGTCCAATTTTAAAGTATGGTATTGTGGGTTATTAAGGGCATTTTCCCCCAATTTATGCATTTTGAGTATATGCTGTTTACATTACTGATGATTTCAGAGGTATATTTGCTTTAGGTTGTTGAGGAGGGGGAAATTTTCTTCTCTACCCCTCTTGAGTTCTTGTGGCTGGACTAATATTGAAAATGACATAAAACAGGTTAACAGGAGAAAGAGAAACAAATTTGAATTCATACAAACTCAGGTCCTATAGAAATGAGACCTAAGAACCGACTAAAGGAGATAGTTTTTATACTTTTTAGACAAAAATACAGTATAATTTTGAAGAATTGACAAGACAAAGAAACTTAGGTTTGCAGGGCCCCATTAGTGATGAATCTAAACAGAGCTTGGGCTTGGGGTAGTAAATTAAAGAAGTGACTATGTTTGTTTATATAGGCTTCTCTGGCCAGAATTCCTTATCTTTGGTGACGAGGTGTCTTCTACCTCCAGATGCAGGAAATGCACCTTTCACGTGAGAGGTTTATTTACTGCTTTCAGAGAGACAGGGAGGAGAGTCAGAGTGTCCCTCTTGCAATGGCCTTTTCTTATGTAAATTTAATTAATAATAATCAATATGCCATTGAGGCACATTTTGGGGTGGTTTACCCTGGGCCCCAGCAATGCATAGCTGAATCTAGGACTTTAGACTGTCTTCCTCTCTTTACCCTTTTTCTTCTCAGGCTTCCTTCTGTGTAGTCATCACATTTTCTTCTATTGAACTGAAATATCATTCATATGCCAGAATTGAGGGGCACCAGTAACCTCAGCACAAAAGAGGGCTTCTTTCTTGAAAAACTTATACATCATTCAGGATAAAGGTAACTTAATAGTTCCTTTTGAGTTTAATCTGGAAAACTTGCATAAAAATTGTCAGAAGAAGGGTGTTCTGTGATTCTTGAAGACAATCTCATATACACATATCTATGGCCAGTGTGGGGGGCTTATTGCAATTGTTTTCCCTTTCCTCCCTGCTTTAAAGGAAAGATGTTGGACAAAAAAAAAAAAAAATGAATACTTGTCTCTTTTATATTTTACCCCCTCTCTTCCTAGCCTTTATATGTATACCACTCTTAGCATACATGAAATTCTACAAATTTATACATCTAAATTAATAATACCATGAGAAATAAAACCAAAAAATTACTCAAAGGCAGGAACCAAAGTTATTCCAAGTTTCCAAAATTGAGTTCCAAATCCAGGATTTTGGGGTGCTACTTAGACCCAAAAATTCAGATCTGGAAGTAAATTCTGATTTAGTTTTTTTTTTCCAATAATGTAATCAGCAAACACTGATCTTTCTGAAAGCAAAATATTCAGGGCTTGAAGAGAAACAAGTTAAATAGCAATGAAAAAATCTATTTGGAAATAGGAAAAGGGAATAGTGTTAACCATTAGTGCTGTTCACCAAGACACCTTGTCTCCTTCTTGGCATGAAGAAGGGATTACACCTCACTGTCTTCTTTAAAGGTAGGCATGTTGATGTGAATTGTTTTGCCAATGAATTGTAATTTGCAATTGTGGACTAAGAATGCCACCTGTCATTTCAGTAAACAAAGGATGTTGTGGCCATCAAGCCAGCAGCTACTACAGCCACACCCCAATGGCGAGCCCTGAGGGAACTCACAATGGAAACAAACAGGATGCCCGCCATCAAGCAGTCAGCCACTGCAGCTGTCCCAAACAATGCATCCTGAGGAGATTCAGGATGGGAAAGAACAGGATATTGGTCCTAGATTGCTGAGGTGCATATTAAAGGAATGATTTCAATGAGCCCAGACTCTTACATCTTCCCATACACAGAAAAGTACTAAATTCATTAACTTGAGATATCTGGTTTTCTTTAATTAATAGTAATCTTTTGATGTTCTGACAACCTGGTCTTGTTACAACACTCCTGTATACCCTGGATCCTCCCTTACTTCTTCAGAGCAGTCCCTCAGTGCTGTTTGAGAGGCTGCCTCCTGGGCTTGAATTTCTCAAGTCCACTGAATAAAACATAGTTCTCAACTTGTACATTGTGCATTTCTTTCAGTTGACAAAATCAAGTATGCAACTTTGGGACAATAGTGTTTTCTACCCAAGAGGACATTCTCAGTCCACAGTGATTTTGACAGTCCATGTCCATATAGAGGTGAGAGGTTGAGCTATCAGTTGGAAGATTTGCACAAATCTACTGTGGGCTTTATGTGAATGAGAAATGAACTTATTTAGTGAAGCCACTGATATTCCTAGGATGTCTGTGTCTAAATATAACCTAGCTTGAAAAATATAGGAAACAATATATAATTTGCACTAGTTTATGTCACTTATTAAGACTTACCCTGAATTTGGAGAAAGCAACAACTTGCTCCACTGGTCACATAGTAAATTCTCTGTCCATTATTGTAGACAACTCTGGTTCTGCCTGAGAAGAGTTGATCAGCACCACAGGCTTCAGCACATTTTGAGGCTGCATATGGTTGCATACTTATAAGATACTTTATAACAGGGTTGGAATTTCTCTGGCAATAAATTTCCATATAATAATAATCAAATTGTGTTTTAAATTTCTGGCATAAAATAAATGGCAACCAAAATCAGACATTTTACTGTTGTTGTTCAAGCAGGTAACAAATTTTGAATTTGAATACGGTCTGTGATTTTTGTTTTTCTTGGAAACAAGTCTCTAAACTTTGCCTAAAGCTTAACTGTTTGGATACCTCTATGGCATTTGTTTAGAAATAATAAACTAAGATGAAGATGCAGAGCTAATCTAATCTCCCCCAAGCTGCATCCTAATGGAAGATGCTTTGGATAGGGCTGAAAATATAGAGACATATTACTAACACCCAGGAAGAAGAAAGTTTCCTTTATACATGAAGGTTCTTCTGACTAGTCTGAGAATTAAATTGACTTGAGACAAACTAAGAAGAGAAAATTTTTTTTTAAAGTTTCATATCATCTATACATGAGAGAGACCCAGCAAAATTGAGTAAATTGCCAAAATGTTAGAAACCTCATCTTAAATGTCATCTTCAGCTGATGACAAAAGATAATGTTGGGGATAGTGGTTTGGGACTTCAAAGGGGAAGAAGGCAATTCATATGGACATGGAAAAGCAAATATTTGGTAAACACGTTTTCTGGTTCATGCAGAGACAGTGGGACACAGAGTGGATTCTGATCACTAGGCCCTGCTGTGTTTCCCCAACCACATCTAGTTCATATTTCTTGCATATATCTCTGGTGATAGCTCTATTCTGGGAACAGACACTATCTAATTTTTTTTTAGGCAGTTAGGGGGAAAGTCAAAGTTTCTTCCTGAGTCTTTTGGGACTTGACACTTTTAAGTTCTAAATAATCTGCATGCCAAAGAGATATTTTGCAGTGGCAAATATTACTCCCTTACTTTAACTTTCTAAGGCAGGGGGTGCAACAGGAGATATTTTAGTTGAGTGATTAATTCAAGTTTCTTCGACTTTGATAAATCCTCCCAGGTGTCTATAGTATCACTTCTTGTTCTTCTGCCTCCCTGAATTTGAGCATTCACTATAGCTTGGTAAAGTTCTGATACTCAGCAATCAAGGATGTTGGCTTTAGATTTAAAAGACTAATAAATACCATGATGTTACTTTTTTCTTTTATCCATGTCAAACTAGAGTTTAAAATCCACAAAAAGTAGCTAAATCCCTCCATGTTACTAATAAACCCTTTAACTCCTCTCCGCCAGCATGTGATCTACACTGTCACTACACAAATACCAAAGATTCAATAGGAAAAGTTTGGAAATGTGACATGTCTCTCTGAATGGAACAAAGCCCATGAGCTTGAACTGGTCGTTGTCATATATAGCTGCAGGCTCAGTTTTTCAGGTTTTCTGAATTTTCAAGGAGAATCAGGGAATTTAGTTTTTCTGTGAATTTTCCAAATTTTTAATATTTTTAATTGAGTCAACTAAAAAATAAGCAAATTTGCATGCCAAATTAAACATATTTGTGAGCCAAATATGATCCATGGGCTACTAAATTGAAACTTCAGAACTACAAGTAAATCCATTCAACTTTCCTGAATGAACCAATGAGCAAATGAATGAATGCATTTCTCAACCAATTTGGCATGAAGAGGAAGGTTGGCAGAGACATGTGATACTATGTTCAAAAGCACAATTGGATAATCAAAATGCCTGAGGCTACCTGAAGGGTAGCAGAATATGTCATCCTGCATATGACTGTAGGAGTTCATGACATGTCACACCAAAATATGCTGCTTTGATATATTGATGACTTTGAGCTTTTCAAGTAGGTACTTGAAAAATAGCAAATGCAGGGAGAAGCTTTCTCTGAACTCTCCTTATCTACCTAAAAAGACTGATCCTCTGAAAGAAACTCAGTTGTCATAAATCCTGTCCCTGGGAGTTTCATCAACCAGGGAAGATTGACTCTCCTCACAGTAGAGGAGACTAGAGTGACCCCACAAGCAGACAAACTTTGCCACGAACTATCACATCTCCCATTTATAATGCTAAGGAAGGACCCATTTATCTTTCCTAAAAATAATATACCTTCTCTAAGAAGCCTCCATCCTCCCTTCCTTTTTTAAGATGGTATTTAACTCTGAATTCTAAGCCACCTTGGGGAGTTACTTAATTTTCCCTGAGTATTTTTCATATACACATGAAGCATACATGGTAATAAGCTTCTGCTTTTTTTTCTCTTGTTAAACTGTCTTTTATTACAGGGATCTTAGTTAAGGACCCAGAAGGATAGAGGGGAAATTATTTTTCCTCCCTGTATAAACTTACTAGATATCTGACCTTAGACAAATTATAATATATACAATTTCTCTAGCCTTGTTTTCTCACCTGTAAAATGGGAAAACAACTGTACCTCATAAAATTGTTAAAAGGTTTAAGTGATGTAAAATTCAATATTTCAGTGCTAGGCAAAGAAGAGCTTATTGAATTTTAGTTATAGAGTACAGGGTAGAAATTGAAGATTTTCTGAAAGAAGAAAATTACTAAATTTGAAAATTCAATTGTAGAAAGTAAACGATGATTCTAAGATGACATTACGTTTTTAATTGAACTTGAACATTCTACAGCTGTTTAGGACAAATTTCACACAAAAATTTGTGTCAACACTACTTAGCTCTATAATAGCTCAAAATTAGAAGCTAATCTTCAAGATATGTGGGCATTGATTTTTTTATTGTCTACCATTTCTCCTGTTTTCACAGTTTACTGGCTAAAAGATCTGTGAAGTTTACATTTATGTTCTAATTCTCATTGATTGAATTTTTGATCCTGTTTGTAGGTGACTGAGAGAATCTAAGAAATATTAGAAATGTATTCAGCTACAATAGAAATAGAAAAGAACATAAGAGAAGGAATTTCTGGGAGAAAAGACTATAGATTTATCATTGCTTTTAGTGAGTACTACTGTATATATTATTTTCAATATATTTTCTTTCAAGAACATTAATTTCCCGTGCATATACAACAACAACTTTGTGGAATTCTGACACTGTGAGCAATCTCAGCTTTAAAGGGACACTAATGAGCTGAGTATGGAATGTGAAATTCTGACTACTCATTCAAAATGAATTGCTCATGCAAATTGTTTTTAAAAGGCAGTTTCTTTATTTGTTTTTCAATGACAGAACAGTATGAATAGTACCTGAAAGTTCGACGCTGAAAGCTACTGTACATGAGGAACAAAAAAGTGCATTAAGTTATAAAATATTATAACTGTTATTTTATCTTTTTAATATCTAACATCATAAGAAGTATTACTTATTTGTTAGAGCACTATTTTCTGTAATTGCCGCTAGCTAAAATCTGAAACTGCATTGGAATATGCATTTGTAAATATAGAAAAATATATAGAAGAAAGTAAATATTTTTCTCTGATTTATTAACATAATTTGCATACATTCTTACTCTGTGGTGACTTAAGACTTTAGTAATGTTTACATTTTTAATTATAAATCGTCACTTAATATGATGTTACTATGAATTTAAGTGATAGACTGTATGTATTTACTTAATTATGCATTAGATAAGCTTGAATTTAAGATTTTCCCCTGTATCTCATTAATTAGGGGACAGTGATTTAGGATACAATGTTAATAGGACTTTTTTGTATTTTTGTATTTATAGTGTTTGATTATAGGTCTAATTTAACATCATTCCATTTGGCAACTGACTACTAAGGTGGGCATTTAAACATTCATGCTTCCAAAAGTCATTATAATTAGTGTCTAATGTTCCACATAAATAAGGTTCTACACAAAATTAGCTAAGATCATGCATGCAGGAAGAAGGGGGTCATTGGTATTTTGGGATTGGCTCCCATCCCCCCTCTTATGGGTAAATCTAGAAAACAAAAAAAAGAAGACAAGGAAGGAAACAGGTTAACTATTTTATAAAAGTCCAAAACAAATATCCTGGAAGCAATAATAGATTCCAAAACTTTTTCTACTTATGACCATTTATCTACATTTAAATTGCCTGATATTAATCAATAATGCTGTATTGTGACAGATTTCTCCCCCAATAGACTTTAATTTCGATTATCCTATGTGTCTGCAAATCTCCTCAAATTGTTCCCTGTTATTGACTGTTGAGTATCCCAAACTTGCAGAATATTCTGTTTCTCCTCTTTCTCCAGGCCTCCCTAAAAATATTATCTATAGATTTCAACACTTCATCCAAGCTTTTTAAACTCCAGAACACACTGAGGTTTGTCACTTTATCATTCACTCCTACACTGATCTATTCAATCTTGTTAGGTAACGCATGATGGAGGACTGAATAGGCACCACAATAGTGAGTCAGACCTGGAATACAGTGACAAATATTGATAATAGATTCAGTTCCAGATATAATCGGCAAGTTTCTGATGTCCAGAAAAAAGCTGTTACTCAGATGTGAGTAGTAGGAAAATCTATGAATCAAAACAGGAATATTTTTTAAAATGATGTATAGGAGGAATATATCTGGGGAGGAAACTGAAGTTCAAGAATAATAATAATAATAAAAAAACAACTTCAAAGTGCCAGCATAAAGGGAAAAATATCAAGTAACAAATAAGCAAATCAACAAACTCTTCTGGCAACTGGATGTTTAAAAAGCCATGTAATGTGGGCTATCACTGCTTATGGTACCAGAGCTCTTTATCCAGGTCAGAAATTGAAATTATCTAAGAAACTGAATAGTTTAAGAAATTGTTCTATGTCTTTTCTTCTCATTCTACTAACAAAATATTTTGTTGGTATTGACAGCAAGGTGCACATCACTTAATCCTTTGTGACACATTTTAAGTAATTTTATGTTAACTGTTTAAGCAATTCAAAATGTACTTATGTTACTAGGTAGTAAAAAGTTTTATTAAGTGTACTTGTTTCAAAGGTGGAGAAAAATAATGTTAAAGTTACTTCTTTATATCATTTTAATGTACCCCATCATCAGTTCTACATACACGTAACTCCAGCATTTATTAGAACTCTAATCAGGCATTGTTCATTTTACCCCAGGCAATGTTTTCTCATTCTTTACTCCTGGCCCCTGTACTAGTAAATGAGAATTTTAAAATTTCTTCTCTTTCTTTGTATTAGTTTCCAGAATATTTTACCCTTTGACTATGAGTATGTTTCCAAGAAAATGATACTATTCTTTGTGTGTCTGTGTGTGTGTATGTTGGGGAGGGAGAATATTCTTATATTTCTCTTTTTTCCCTCCTACATTCTCTTCCTTCTATCTTTCCTTCCTCCCTTCTTTCCATCTTTTCTTCCTGACTTCAGAATGAATCTATGGATATTAATTTTACCCTTTGGGTTAATATCTAACAATACTTTATTCTGTTGCTCAAATTGTTCCAGCTTTAACCATTGAGAGCTCATTTAGTTGTCTCCTGTATAACTTTTACATACTTCCATCAGTGTGTGTGTGTGTGTGTGTGTGTGTGTGTGTGTGTGTGTGTGTGTGTTTAACAAGCCTCTATTCAATGGCACTAAATCTTCTTAAAACATATATATTTTTTATCCCAGTCACAGAATAAGCCATTTATTCAAGTCACTCTGGTTCCTTTTATTGGAGAATCACATTAGAAATCAAGACAGGTGTGCTTGTTGCTACTGGGATATTGTTGCATCTAGGCCTTCTTAGCTGAGAGACAAAGGAATATATGCGATTATGCTAACTTGTATATATACACACGAATAATTACTTCTCCACTTAATGTCTGTACCTATATTAAGCCGAACTCAAGTTTACATAGATCTCCAAATCTAAGCCACTACTACATGGATCATTCTAGCTCCTTCTCTCTTGCTTATCTTCCATTCCAACAATGAGAATCCTGGTTCCCAGCATTTGTCATTCATATGTTTAATTCATTTCCAGTACACTTGTATAGCAGTATCAGAATTGCTAATCTGAATTGTATCCTTGTAAGAAGCAGCTTTATTAACTAGAATGTGGAACCCTGTACAGCTCATTTTGTCTAAATCTTCTAGCCTCCATTAATTTCCACAGTTACTTAAGGAAGCACTTCTTCGCCTTTCGGTGAGATCGTTTCATATATTCATCATACAGTTAGATGGTTTTGTCCTAATCTGCATTCAATCCTGGGATCCCCTCATCTCTTAAAAAAATTTTTAAGTTTTGCATACATTAAGATTCCCTCTTTGTGGTGTGAATTCCCATGGTCTCGGCAAATATACAATGTTGTGTATCCACCATGAAAGTAATATAGATAACAGATTTACCACTTAAAAACTCTCTATGGTTTACCTACCAAAAACTTACCTTCTATCCCACCCATGTCCCCTCTTCTCTGTAAACCACTGATCTCATTACTATTTCTATAATCTTTCAAAAATGTCTGTAATTGGACTCACACAGTATGTCACCTTTTCACACTGGCTTTTTTCACTTAGCAATATACATTTAAGATTTGTCCATACATTTTTATGACTTGATAGGCCTTTTAAAAATCATTGAATAATATTGCATTGTGTGTAGAATTACCACAGTTTGTTTACCTATTAACCTATGGAAGGGCATCTTTGTTGCTTCCAACTGCTGACAGTTATGAATAACCTACTTGAAACTTTTTTTTAAAACATCTTTATTGGAGTATAATTCCAATACTTAGTTTCTGCTGTATAACAAAGTTTAGTTTAGATTATACAGCATTGGTTTCTGCTATATAACAAAGTGAATCAGTTATATGTACACATATATCCCTATATCCCCACCCTCTTGCATCTCCCTCCCACCATCTCTATCCCACCCCTCTAGGTGGTCACACAGCACCGAGCTAATCTCCCTGTGCAATGCAGCTGTTTCCCACTAGCTACCTATTATATATTTGTTAGTGTATACATGTCAATGCTACTCTCTCACTTCATCCCATCTTACACTATCACCTCCCTGTGTCCTCAAGTCCATTCTCTACATCTGCATCTTTATTCCTGTCCTGCCCCTAGGTTCTTCAGAAACATTATTATTTATTTTTAGATTCCATATATATATGTTAGCACATGGTATTTGCTTTTCTCTTTCTGGCTTACTTCACTCTGTATGACAGACTCTAGTCCATCCACCTCAGTACAAATAGTTCAATTGTGTTTATTTTTATGGCTGAATAATATTCCATTGTATATATGTGCCACATCTTCTTTATACATTCATCTATCAATGGACACTTAGGTTGCTTCCATGTCTGGGCTATTGTAAATAGTACTGCAATGAACATTGTGGTACATGCCTCTTTTTGAAATATGGTTTTCTCAGGCTGTATGCTCAGTAGTGGATTGCTGGGTCATATGATAGTTCTATTTATAGTTTTTAAAAGAACCTCCATACTGTTCTCCACAGTGGCTGTATCAATTTATATTCCCAACAACAGTGCAAGAGGGTTCCATTTTTTCCACACCCTCTCCAGCATTTACTGTTTGTAGATATTTTGATGATGGCCATTCTGACCAGTGTGAGGTGATACCTCATTGTAGTGTTTTTTTTGTTTGTTTTTTTTTTTTTGCGGTACGCGGGCCTCTCACTGTTGTGGCCTCTCCCGTTGCGGAGCAACAGGCTCCGGACGCACAGCCTCAGCGGCCATGGCTCACGGGCGCTGCTGCTCCGTGGCGTGTGGGATCTTCCCAAACCAGGGCACGAACCCGTGTCCCCTGCATTGGCAGGCAGACTCTCAACCACTGCGCCACCAGGGAAGCCCCTCACTGTAGTTTTGATTTGTATTTCTCTAATGATTAGTGATATTGAGCATCCTTTCATGTGTTTGTTGGCAATCCATATATCTTCTATGGAGAAATGTCTATTGAGGTCATTAGACCTGCCCATTTTGGACTGGGTTGTTTGTTATTTTGAAATTGAGCTGCATAAACTGCTTGTATATTTTGGAGATTAATCCTTTGTCAGCTGCTTCATTTGCAAATATTTTCTCCCATTCTGAGAGTTGTCTTTTTGTCTTGTTTATGGTTTCCTTTGCTACATAAAACCTTTTAGGTATCATTAGGTACCATTTGTTAATTTTTGTTTTTATTTCCATTTCTCTAGGAGGTAGGCCAAAAAGGATCTTGCTGTGATTTATGTCATAGAGTGTTCTGCCTAAGTTTTCCTCTAACAGTTTTATAGTGTCTGGCTTAATATTTAGTTCTTTAATCCATTTTGTGTTTATTTTTGTATATGGTGTTTGGTAGTGTTCTAATTTGATTCTTTTACATGTAGCTATCCAGTTTTCCCAGCTCCACTTATTGCAGAGGCTGTCTTTTCTACATTGTATATTTTTGCCTCCTTTATCAAAGATGAGGTGACCATATGTGCATGGGTTTATCTCTGGGCTATTTATATTGCTACTTTTGTGCCAGTAAGTACCATACTGTCTTGAATACTGTAGCTTTGTAGTATAGTCTGAAGTCAGGGAACCTGATTCCTCCAGCTCCGTTTTTCTTTCTCAAGATTGCTTTGGCTACTCAGGGTCTTTTGTGTTTCCATACAAATAGTGAAGTTTTTTATTCTAGTTCTGGGAAAAATGTCAGTGGTAGTTTGATAGGGACTGCATTGAATCTGTAGATTCCAGTAGTAAAGCCACTTTCACAATATTTATTCTTCCAATCCAAGAACATGCTATATGTCTCCATCTGTATCATCTTTATTTTCTTTCATCAGTTTCTTATAGTTTTCTGTATACAGGTCTTTTGTCTCCTCAGGTAGGTTTATTCCTACATATTTTATTTGTTTTGTTGCAATGATAAATGGTAGTGTTGCCTTAATTTCGCTTTCAGATTTTTCATCATTCGTGTTTAGGAATGCAAGAGATTTCTTTTTTTTTTTTAATTCCTTTATTTTTGGCTGCATTGGGTCTTCGTTGTTGTGTGTGGGCTTTCTCTAATTGCAATGAGAGGTAGCTACTCTTCATTGCAATGTGTGGGCTTCTCATTGTGGTGGCTTGTCTTGTTGCAGAGCATGGGCTCTAGGCATGCAGACATCAGTAGTGTGGCACATGGGCTTCAGTAGTTGTGGCTCGTGAGCTCCAGAGCACAGGCTCAGTAGTTGTGGTGCATGGGCTTAGTTGCTCTGCAGCATGTGGGATCTTCCCAGACCAGGGCTTGAACACATGTCCCCTGCATTGGCAGGCAGATTCTTAACCACTGCACCACCAGGGAAGTCCCTGCAAGAGATTTCTTTGCATTAATTTTGTATCCTGCTACTTTACCAAATTCATTAATTAGGTCCAGTAGTTTTCTGGTAGCATCTTTAGGATTCTCTATGTACAGTATCATGACATCTGCAAAAAGTGACTGTTTTACTTCTCCTTTTCTGATTTGGATTCCTTTTATTTATTTTTCTTCTCTGATTACTGTGGCTAAAACTTCCAAAACTATGTTGGATGATAGTGGTGAGAGTGGGTGTCCTTGTCTTGTTCCTGATCTTAGAGGAGATGCTTTCAGTTTTTCACCATTGAGGATGATGTTGGCTCTGGGTTTGTTGTATATGGCCTTCATTATGTTGAGATAAGTTTCCTCTATGCCTGCTTTCTGGAGGGTTTTTATCATAAGTGGGTGTTGAATTTTGTTGAAAGCTTTCTCTGCATCTATTGAGATGATCATATGGTTTTCATCCTTCAGTGTGTTAATATGGTGTATCACATTGACTGATTTGTGTACATTGAAGAATCATTGCATTCCTGGGATAAGCCCAACTTGATCATGGTCTATGATCCTTTTAATCTGCTGTTGGATTCTGTTTGCTTGTATTTTGTTGAGGATTTTTGCATCTATGTTCATCAGTGATATTGGCCTACAGCTTTCTTTTTTTGTGACATCTTTGTCTGGTTTTGGTATCAGGGTGATAGTTGCCTCATAGAATGAATTTTGGAGTGTTCCTCCTTCTGCTATATTTTGGAAGAGTTTGAGAGGGATAGGTGAGGTGTTAACTCTTCTCTAAATGTTTGATAGAATTCACCTGTGAAGCCATCTGGTCCTGGGCTTTTGTTTTTTGGAAGATTTTTAATCACAGTTTCAATTTCAGTGCTTGTGATTAGTCTGTTTATATTTTCTATTTCTTCCTGGTTCAGTCTCGGAAGGTTTTGCTTTTCTAAGAAGTTGTCCGTTTCTTCCAGGTTGCCCATTTTATTGGCATATAGTTGCTTGTAGTAATCTCTTCTGATTCTTTGTATTTTTGCTGTGTCAGTTGTTACTTCTCTTTTTTTGTTTCTAATTCTGTTGAGTCTTCTCCATTTTTTTCTTGATGCACCTGGCTAATGGTTTATTAATTTTGTTTATCTTCTCAAAGAACCAGCTTTTAGTTTTATTGATCTTTACAACTGTTTCCTTCATTTCTTTCTCATGTATTTCTGACATGATAGTTATGATTGCTTCCCTTCTCCTAACTTTGGCTTTCTTTGTCTTTCTTTCTCTAATTGCTTTAGGTGTAAAATTAGGTTATTTGAGATTTTTCTTGTTTCTTCAGGTAAGATTGTATTGCTATAAACTTCCCTCTTAGAACTGCTTTTGTTGCATCTCATAGGTTTTGTGTCATTGTGTTTTCATTGTTATTTGTTTCTAGGTATTTTTTTTGATTTCCTCTTTGAGTTCTTCAATGATCTCTTGGTTATTTAGTAGTATATTGTTTAGCCTCCTTGTGTTTGTATTTTTTACAGTTTTTTTTTCCTATGATTGATATCTAGCCTCATAGCATTGAGGTTGGAAAAGATACTTGGTATTATTTCAATTTTCTAAAATTTATGAAGGCTTGATTTGTGATCCAAGACATGATCTACCCTGGAAATGTTCCATGAGCACTTGAGAAGAAAGTGTACTCTGTTGTGCTCAGAGGCAATGTCAATGTCCTACAAATATAAGTTAAGTCCATCTTGTTTAATGTGTCATTTAAAGCTTGTGTTTCCTTATTTATTTTCATTTTGGATGATCTGTCCACTTGTAAAAGTGGGGTTTAAAGTTCCCTACTATTATTTTGTTACTGTCAATTTCCCTTTTACAGCTGCTAGCATTTGCCTTATGTGTTGAGGTGCTCCTATGTTGGGTGCATAGATATTTACAATTGTTATATCTTCTTTGTGGATTGATCCCTTGATCATTATGTAGTGTCCACCTTTGTCTCTTGTAATAATCTTTATTTTAAAGGCCATTTTGTCTGATATGAGAATTGTTACTCCAGCTTTCTTTTGGTTTCCATTTGCATGGAATATCTCTTTCCATCCCCTCACTTTCAGTCTGTATGTATCCCTAGCTCTGAAGTGGGCCTCTTGTAGACAGCATATATACGGGTCTTGTTTTTGTATCCATTCAACCAGTCTATGTCTTTTGGTTGGAGCATTTAATCTGTTTACACTTAAGGTAATTATCAATATGTATGTTCCTATTACCATTTTCTTAATTGTTTTGGGTTTGTTTTTGTAGGTCTTTACCTTCTCTTGTGTTTCCTGCCTAGAGAGTTTCCTTTAGCATTTGTTGTAAAGCTGATTTGGTGGTGCTAAATTCTCTTAACTTTTGCTTGTCTGTAAAGTTTTTAATTTCTCCATTGAATGTGAATGAGATCCTTCCTGGGTAGAGTAATCTTGACTGTAGGTTTTTCCCTTTCATCACTTTAAATATGTCCTGCCCCTCCCATCTGGCTTGCAGAGTTTCTGCTGAAAGATCATCTGTTAACCTTATGGGGATTCCCTTGTATGTTATTTGTTGCTTTTCGTTTGCTGCTTTTAATATTTTTTCTTTGTATTTAATTTTTCATTGTCTGATTAATATGTGTCTTGGAGTGTTTCTCCTTGGATTTATCCTGTATGGGTCTCTCTGTGATTCCTGGACTTGATTGACTATTTCCTTTCCCATGTTAGGTAAGTTTTCCACTATAATTTCTTTAAATATTTTCTCAGTCCCTTTCTTTTTCTCTTCTTCTTCTGGGACCTCTATAATTTGTATGTTGGTGTATTTAATATTGTACCGGAAGTCTCTGAGACTGTCTCAATTATTTTCATTCTTTTTTCTTTATTCTGCCCTGCTGTAGTTATTTGTACTCTTTTATCTTCCAGTTCACTTATCCGTTCTTCTGCCTCAGTTATTCTGCTATTGTTTCCTTCTAGAGAATTTTAAATTTCATTTATTGTGCTGTTCATCATTGTTTGTTTGCTCTTTAGTTCTTCTAGGTCCTTTTTAAATGTTTCTTTTATTTTGTCCATTCTATTTCCACGATTTTGGATCATCTTTACTATCATTACTCTGAATTCTTTTCCAGGTAGACTGCCTATTTCCTCTTCATTTGTTTGGTCTGGGGGGGTGGTTTACCTTGCTCCTTCATCTGCTCTGTATTCCTCTGTCTTCTCATTTTGCTTAACTTACTTTGTTTGGGGCACTCTTTTTGTAGCCTGCAGGTTGGTAGTTCCCATTGTTTTTGGTGTCTGCCCCCATTGGCTAAGGTTGGTTCAGTTGGTTGTGTAGGCTTCCTGGTGGAGGGGACTGGTACCTGTGTTTTGGTAGATGAGGCTGGATCTTGTCTTTCTGGTGGGCAGGACCGTGTCCATTGGTGTATTTTGGGATTTCTGTGACCTTATTATAATTTTAGGCAACCTCTCTGCTAATGGTTGGTATTGTGCTCCTGTCTTACTAGTTTTTTGGCATGGGGTTTCCAGCACTGGAATCTGCTGACCATTGGGTGGAGCTGGGTCTTTGCATTGAGATGGAGATCTCTAGGGAAGCACTTGCCAATTGATATTATGTGGTGCCAGGAGGTATCTGGTCATCCAATGCCCTGAACTCTGCTCTCCCACCTCAGAGGCTCAGGCCAGACACCAGGCCAGAGCACCAAGACCCTGTCATCTGCGCAGCTCAGAAGAAAAGGGAGAAAAAAATAAAGAAAAATATTTTTAAAAATACTAATAATAATAAAAGAAGAGAGCGACCCTACCAATAAACAAATCCAGCCATGACAACAAGCTCTAAAAACAATGCTAAGATAAACATAAAAATCAAAAACAAATCAGTCTCAGACAGCAAACCTCAAGTCTACAGTTGCTCCCAAAGTCCACTGGCTCAAGTTTGGGATGATTGGTTGTCTATTCAGTTATTCCACAGATGCAGGGTACATCAAGTTTATTGTGAGCATTTAATCTGCTGTTTCTGAGGCTGCATAGATAAATTTCCCTTTCTCTTCTTTATTCACACAGTTCCTGGGGCTCAGCTTTGGTTTTGGCTCCACCTTTGAGTGTAGGTTGCCCTCAGGCATCTGCTCCCACCCATACAAGTTGGGGTTAAAGCAGCAGTTGACTAGGGGACTCTGGCTCATTAAGGCTTGGGGGAGGGAGGTGTACGGTAGTTATAATTGGAATGCAGGGTGAGTCTACAATGGCAGAGGCCAGCATGACATTGAAACAGCCTGAGGCACTCCGTGTGTTCTCCTGGGGAAATTGTCCCTGAATCCTGGGACACTGGCAGTGGTGGGCTGCACAGGCTCCCCAGGAGCAGGGTGTGGATAGTGGCCTGTGCTTACACACAGGATTCTTGGTAGCTGTGGCAGCAGTGTTAACATTTCATGCCCGTCTCTGGGATCTGAGCTGATAGCGATGGCTCACTCCTGCTCTGGAGCTCGTTTAGGTGGTGCTCTGCCTTCTGTGGGCAGACAGGGAAGGATTCCCCTCTCCTCACACACCCTAAAACAATGGTCTCTTGCCTCTTAGGAAAGTCCAGGCAAGTCCAAGTCTTGCCTCTTAGGCAAGACCAGACATTTTCCCTGACTCCCTCCCTCTGTGGTGCACTAGCTCCCTTTTGGCTGTGTTCATGCAGCCAACCCCAGTCCTCTCCCTGGCACCTGAACTCTGAAGCCAGAGCCTCAGCTCCCAGCCCCCACCCACCCCAGTGGGTGAGCAAACAAGCCTCTCAGGCTGGTGAGTGCTGGTTGGCACTGATTCTCTGTGCGGGAATCTTTTTACTTTGTCCTCTGCATTCCTGTTGCTGCACTCTCCTCCATGGCTCTGAAGCTAGCCCCCCACCCACCTGCCATCTCCACCAGGGAAGGGGCTTCCTAGTGTGTGGAAACTTTTCCTCCTTCACAGCTCCCTCTCAGAGATGCAGGTCTCATCCCTATTCTTTTGTTTGTTTTTTTTTTATTTTTTATTTTGCCCTACCCAGGTACATGGGGATTTTCTTGCACTTTGGGAAGTCTGGGATCTTCTGTCATTGCTCAGTAGGTGTTCTGTAGGAGTTGTTCCACATGTAGATATATTTTTGAGGAGGAAGGTGATCTCCACTTCTTAATCCTCCACCATCTTGAAGGTCCTCCCAAACCTACTAAAAACTTTTCACACGGTTTTGTGAAAATATGTCCTGGATATATTTTGTTTTGTTAGAATTTTACCTGAATATTTTTTGGTGCCATTATAAATGGTTTGGTTTTATAAATCTCTAATTCCAAGTGTTCCTTGATGGAATATAGGAAGTCAATTGAGTTTCTATATTTACCTTGTATCCTAAAATCTCACTATATTGCTTGTTTGTTCCAGTTTGTGTGTGTGTGTGGTGTGTGTGTGTGTGTGTGTGTGCATTCTTTGAGATTTTTTAGATAGGCAATCATTTCAATTGAGAACAAAGAGAGCTTTATTTTGTCCTATACTATATATTTTTTCATTGTTTTTTGTCTTATTGTACTGCCTAGGTCTTCCAGTATGATGTTTAATAAGAGTGATAAGCAGGAACAATCTTGCCTTAAACTTAGGGAGAAGTTACCCAGCTTCTTGCCATTAAGTACAATGCTAGGTGTAGGATTGTTGAAAATATTTTTACCAAATTAATAAAATTCACCACTATTGCTATTTTGCTGAGAGGTTTTATCATGAATAGGAATGGGTAGTGGAGTTTTTCAGATGATGTTTCTGCCTCTATTTATCTAATCATTTGTTTTTTCTTCTTTCACTAATTAATATGATGAATTTCATTAAGTTATTTTAAAATTCTGAACTAGCCTTGCATACCTGAAAGATATCCTACTTGGCTATAGTGTATAATTAGTTGTATACATTGTTGGAATACATTTCATAATATTTTTTGAGGATTTTTACATCCTGGTTCATGAGGCACATGGGTCTATACATTTCCTTTCTTATCTTAATCTGGTTTACATAGAAGAGTAATGCTGGACTCATAAAATGAGCATATTTCCCTCTGCTTTTATTTTCAGTAATAGATTGTGGAGAATAAAATCATTATTTCTTTACCTTAAAAGTTCGGTAGAATTCAACCACCAAAACATTTATGCTGTTTTTTTAAAAAAAATAAATTTATTTATTTATTTATATTTTGTTTTGGGTAGCTCTGGGTCTTTATTGTTGCATGCAAGTTTTCTCTCATTGTGGCGAGCAGGGGCTATTCTTCAATGTGGTGTACAGGCTTCTTATTGTTGTTGTTTCTGTTGTTGTGGAGCACAGGCTCTAGGCAGGTGGGCTTCAGTAGTTGTGGCACATGGGCTTAGTTTCTCCACAGCATGTGGGAACTTCCCAGACCAGGGCTTGAACCTGTATCCCCTACATTAGCAGGTGGATTCTTAACCACTGTGCCACCAGAGAAGTCCCTGCATTTTTTTTTCTTTTGAAGGTCAATAATTATTGGTTTAAATATATACCTTTTTAGATTATCTATTTTTCCTTATGTGAGCTTTGGAATATTTTTTCTTTCAAGGAATCAGTTCATATTATCTATGTTATCAAATTTGTAGGCACAGAGTTGTTCATATTATTTATAATAATGTTTTAGTATTAACTGAGCATCCATGGGATCAATAGTGTTAACTCCTCATTCACTACTGATCTTGATAATTTTTCTTGCTATTTTTTTCTTGATTAGCCTGGCTAGATTCTTATCAATTTTATTATTCTCATGAAAAAGTCAGGTTTTGATTTTATTGATTGTCTATATTGTTTTCCTATTTTCATTTTCATTGATTTTTGCTGTAATTTGTATTATTTCTTTTCTATTGTTTGCGTTCAGCTCAAATTGCTCTTATTTCTCTAGTTTTATAAGGTGAAGACCTAGATTATTAATTTAAAAACTTGCTTATTTCTTAATGTATTCATTTAAATTAATAAATTTTTCTATATGCACTGTTTTTGCTGAGTACCACAAATTCTCATATAATTATTTTCATTTGCATTTAGTTCAAATATTTTAAATTTTTTCTTGAGACTTTACTTTTGATGTGTGATCAGTTTAGATGTGTATTGTTTAATCTCCAAGTATTTAAGTATTTTCCAGATCTGTTTCTATTATTTATTTCTAGCATAATCTCATTGTGGTCAGAGAACATACTTTATATGATTGTTATTCTTTTGTATTAGTTAAGGTGTATTTTATGACCCAGAATGTGGTCTGTCATGGTGAATGTTTCATGTGATCTTAAGAAAAATATGTATACTGACACTGTCAATGTAGTATTCCTTCCTAAGAGTCAATTAGATCAAGTTTATCAATAGTGCCCTTCAGGTCAACTATGTCTTTACTGATTTTCTGTCGGCTTGGTCTACTAAAGTCTAAAAATTGGTTATGGCAGTCTCCAGTTATAATAATGGAGTTGCTTATTTGTCCTTGCAGTTCTATAAATTTTTGCTTCATCTATTTCAATATTCTTTTGTTAGGTGCATACATGTTAAAAATTTTATTCTTTCTTTGACAATTGACCCCTTTACCATCATGTAATGTCTCTTTGTCCTTGATAATTTTCCTTGCATTATAGTCTGTCATGTCTGATATTACTATAGTAACTCCAGATTTCTTTAGATTAGTGTGAGCAAGGTGCATCTGTCTCTACCCCACATACTTTTAACAAATGTGAATCTTTAAATTTATAGTGAGATTCTTGTAGAAACATATAATTGGGTCTTGCTTTTTAAAATCTTCCCTGGCAATCTCAGTCTTTTAATTGGTATATTTAAACCAATTACCTGAAAGTGATTACTGATATATTTGGATGAATATCTACCATATTCAAAACTTTGTCTCCTAATTGTTTTCTTTACCTCTTTTCCTGATATCTCTGGTTTTAATGGAAATTTTTATAATTTCATTTTCTGTCCCCTCTTAGAATATCAGTTGTATTTTAAAAAATGTTTTGTTGTCCTAGGTTTTGCAATATACATTTATAACTAGACTATGTATAGGTAAACCTTTAAATAATAGTAAACTGCTTAACATGTAGTGCAAATACCCTATAACATATTTCCATTTCATCACTCACATCTCGTAACAATAGTGATTCTTTTCACTTTTTCATATGGTATAATCACAGAATATATTGTTACTATTATTATTTTAAACACAGCATTACTGTTTAGCTTAATTAAGAATAAGGGAATTATATATTTAACTCTACATTTTAAATTCTTTCTTTGAAGTTCTTACTTTAAGTAGATCCCAATTTATGACCTATGTTGATTTTCCTTCTTTGTGAAAATTTATTTTATTATTTATTGCAGGCTAGGTTGGTGGCAATGAACTTCTTCTTTTGGTTGGTCTGAGAAATACTTTATTTCTCTTTTACTTTTGAAAGATAATTTTGTTGGATATAGAACTTTAGGTAGATGGTTTTTGTTTCATTCTTAAAATGTTGACACCTTTAGTATTTCACTCCACTTTCTTCCTGTTTGCATGGTTTCTGACTAGAAGTCTGCTGTAATTCTCATTGCCATTCCTTTGTAACTAAGTTGTCCTCATTCTCACTGATTTCTTTTGAAATTTTCACATTGTCTTGGTTTTCTGCAGTTTGAGTATGAAGTGTCTACATGTAAATTTTCTTGAGATTACTGTATCTGTGGTTTGTTAATTGTTGTCTGTTATTAATTTTGGAAATACCTTGGCCACTATTATTTCAATATATCCTCTGCTCAGTTCTATCTTAGTTATCCTTCTGGTATTCCAATTACTTAGGTTTACTGCTTTTGTAATTATTTCAGACTGATTTACTAGTCAAATAATATTAACACATTGATCATAGTTATTTTAAATTCCTGGTCTCATATTTCCAAAATCTATCATATCAGGGTTTGGCTCTGATGCTTACTGTCTCTTCTGACTGTGTTTTTACCTGTCTATTAGCATGTCTTATAACTTTTGGTTTAATGCTAGACATGTTTTGAGTAATAGGAACTGATGTAAAAAGGCCTTTAGTGTGAGGTTTTATGTTCAATTGACTGGGAGTTGGGCTGTGTTTACTTTTGTATAACAGTGCTTCCCAAGAGATCCTAATTTATTATCATCCTTATTTTTGACTCTTCTGTTGTGCTGGGTTTCCATAACAACTCCTGCCTAGATAGAATCTGTGTATTGCAGATCTTTCATTGTTATCATACTGGAGACTTTTTGATATGTGTTAATGTGTTAAAAAGCAGAAATGTTTTATATTATGATGAAATCTCAGTCTTTTCATGGGTATGTGTCCATGGGCTATTATCTTCACAAATGTTTCTTAGCTTTACCTCCCTACCCCCGACCTCCAGTCAGATAGGAAAGAAAGCTGAACAGAGTTTGGTAAATGCCTTTCCCTTTATGTAAGACAAGGTACTGGTAAATTCTTTTTCTGTGGAGAGTAGGCTTTATTATAGGGAATACTCTGAATGTATTTTTTAAATGGTTCATTTTCCCCTCACTTGCCAGTCAAGTTTTTTTTTTTTTCTTGGCCTTCACTCTAAGAACGTTGAGGAGTTCCCAGAATAAAAACCCAAAAATGTAGTGGGTTATCCTAAGTGTGTTCCCCCTCCCAGGAGTTTTGTATTCTCATACTAATGTAAATCAGTCTCCAAAATTTTTTCAAAATTACCAATTAGATGTTTGTAATCATTTATAACTCCAGTGACTACTGCTCCTGGTAAGCAGATCTCAGCTGTGATTCTGTGTACATGCCTATCTCCAGATTTGAGGGTGGTGGTTTGCCCTGCAATTTCAATTCTTTGCTGAGGCCAAGAAAAGTCATTGATTTGCAATTTGTTCATCTTTCTCTTGCTAAAGCGTAGTAAGTTGTCCTCATCCTCACTGGTTTCTTTTGAAACCAGTAGCAGTGAGAATTTCCAAGCTCTTTACACATTAAAGCTGAAACTGGAAGTTTAAAACATGTTATGTTTTAAAGCTACAATATGAAATTCAGAGAAACTTCTGATCTACATTGCCATTCTAATGTAGTGTATACATCAGTCAAAATAATCTACACTATGCTCATTTAGATTGAACATGAAATAATTCTCAGAGCTTTATAACAATAATGGTTTACATCTTGCTTATGTTATAGGTGAGTTAGGTGTGCCTCTAATCTTAAATTCCATTATTCAAGAATTCTGGTTAAAGAATAACCCCTCTCTGTAACATGGTTTGTCTTGAAGTAAGCAAGGAAAAAGATAGTGAGGCTACGTTATTTTTAAAATGTTCTGCTTAGAATTAGAATGTCACTTTTATATTTCATTAGCCTAAATGAGTTACATAGGCAAAGTTGCTCTCAATAGTGAGGGAAATGTCCTACTACCACTACTGAGAGGCCACATAGAGTGGGTTTCTGAATATTCTGAACCAAATTAAAATCTAATACAATTAGTGATATAGATGTTCACTTGCCAAGGAGGAAAGTGAGCATCATTTCTTAAAGCTATGTCATATTTGAATGTTTTTAATCTGCCTTAAATATTATTATAGTTCATAGTTAGCTGAGTACATAATATCTTATGTCTCCTTAATCTTATGGATCTAACCTCTTAATCTTTTGCTTCATGCACTTCCTTACTTTTTGTTCTTTCTTCCTTTTATTTTTTTCTTTGTTTTTCAAATTATGAACGTCTTTGACCTGGATGACGGCAATAGCCTCTTAAGTGTTTACCACTCATTATGTTACGAATTTCCACCATCATAAGCTATTCTCCACAGTGCAGCAATTATGACCCTTTTAAAATTGGATCTCTTTTTTTTTTCCTTCAGAAAAATCGTTCAATAGCTTTCTATATTATTTGCAATAGTATCCAAAGTCCATACGTGACTTATAGACCCCAACATATCTAGAACTTGGTTGTCTATTAGGTCTCAACACCAATAACTCCTTTCCTTGTATGATTTTCTTCAGTTGTACTGACTCACTTGCTCATCCTCAAATGTGACAAGCCTTCTCCTGACTCATATTCTTAGAACTTTTGTGTTTGATTGCCTGTGATGCTCTTCCTCCAGAGGGCCATTTAGCTGCCATGTGTCACTTTCTTCAAGAATCTGCCTAAGTTCTCCTTTACATAGGGACTTTTTTCTGGCATATGTCACAGCTAGACACATGTATCCTTGTTTAGTTTTTTATAAATTGTCTTTAAGTTGAATGTGAGCTCCATGAAAATAAGGATCAAGTCATGCTTCTTTAATGTCCCCAAAAATTCAGAAACATGGTAGGTGGTCAACAGGTATTTATTAAATAAATAAAGGAAAGAAGATATACTTTTCAGTATAATTTCATATATGTGTGTATGTATATTCTAATTTATTTGCTATTTAAAATAATTAACAGAAAATTCAATTATCTGTTCTCTTAGTTTAGTTACATTCATTAATGTCTTCATAATGATGATCAACAAAACTAATATGTGATATATGAATTTCATTATTTTATTCTTAGTCAAAAAGTATGATGTTTACTATCATCAAGGCAATATTCTAACTACTGACAATGTAACACCAAAGAAGAAAAAGTCTCTTATCCTTTGAAAGCTACATTTTAGTTGGATGGAGTCAGTAATAAAGAAATAAATGTCACTATACAAAATAATAGCCTCTGATAAGTAAAATACACATAATCGAAATAGGGCGATGAGCTAGAAAATGAGTGGATGAGTAGACTGCTGAAGAAAGAAGTATCAGTTCAAAGACAATAATTACCAAAATGTCTTGGTTATGTATCCTTTTCTAATATATAGTCACCATAGAAAATGGCTGAATGTTTCTTTGGAGAAGCCTAGAAGGAAGCCTTGCAGGATACATTTTTACAGTGTAGCAGGGTTCTTCCTCACAGAACCCTGTTTCTTTATCTTATGAAGGGCTTTGGGACTTTGGCTCAAGCTTGGGAGTTACTTTAGGGGTTCTATCTTTCTATTGTGGTGGCTGAAGTCATACTTCCCGCTAATAGAACCTTAAAAAGTTCAAAAATTATATTATTTCATGTCTTCTTGAATAGATATTGTACTTAAAAATTCATTCAATCGAAAACATTAATATTTGATGCATATAGGCAAGGAAAATGTGATAAACTGTTTACTCCTTTACATAAACTGTTTAAGTAGGTAACATGGTTAAATTACAATTTTCTATGTATAATTTCTGAATGTGCAGTGATTCTGTGGCATTCCCTGCGGGAAAAGGTATCTGATTCAGGTGTTATCCTCAGAGAATGGCTTGTGGTTATTTTTTGTTTTGTTTTGCGGTGTGCAGGCCTCTCACGTTGTGGAGTACAGGCTCTGGACGCGCAGGTCCAGTGGCCATGGCTCACAGGCCCAGCCACTCCACGGCATGTGGGATCTTCCCAGACTGGGGCACGAACCTGTGTCCCTTGCATTGACAGGCAGACTCTCAACCACTGCGCCACCAGGGAAGCCCAATGGCTTGGTTTTTAAGACTCAATATCTGCAGCAACATTTTTATTTCTATCATCAAACAAGACCTTTGAAAAGCATGGGAGGAGAAAATAACCTGGCAGAAAACATGAGAAATGATAATAGAAAATCTATCAGATGACTTAAAGAAAATTACATTTTGAATGCAAACTACATACTATAAGAGCATATGTGGAGTTCAATCATAGGCATGGAAGAGTAAGGGGTGGTGTTTATGATTGGTTTCATCTATTCTGGTCTTTTAACTGTCAGCTCATGGCTGACAAGTTGAATAATTGGAGAATGTGTCTGATGGCTTAAAACAGAATGTTTTATTTTATGTGATTTGGAGCCTGGTTTTCACCTGGACTTTTGAACAGTTTCAGAAAGAAAAATAATGGGCATCTATTCTTAGTTTCCCAAAATTGTAAAAGTAAATTAATTTTCCTTGTGACAAATTGTCAAAAAATAAACTGCCTACTCTTCACATAGCATAGAGTTTTGAAAACTGTGTCTAATCTGATAAAAATAAAATACTGATGAGTGGTATTTAGACATTTTATAGTGACATATGTGTTTTTATTTTTTATAAATGTGCTTGCATGTGACACAATAGTTTTTTCAGATAATTACTTATTATTGATGAGCAACATAATTATTCTTTGAGCAAATGCATGTATAATTTAGTGCTACTTATGCTACCACAGCTGCTGCTACTGCTATACCATACAAGTTTTTTTTGCTCTTTTAGTATTTCTTTGTCTTTTCCATAGATAGGAACATCTATTTTCTTTTTCTCTCCTTCTATCTTTCCTTTTTTTTTTTTTAAGAGCACTGCACCACCTTTCCACATAATGAAAAGCTATCCAGTTACCATATGTGTGAGGATAAATTACTCAAGCCTTGCTTTTGATGAGAAAGGATAGATTAGAGAGTTATTGTCTCATTCCATAAAATCTTAGCTAAATGACAATTATGAGGTTACACACTGTTTTAGAAAGTTCTGTTAAATTGTGTTAGATATCACTCTTCACCCATATTACACACTTTTCCATATGAGGAAGAAAGATAGTGATAGAAGAAAGGAGAATGAAAAGGAGGGTGGAAGAAAAAAATGAAGAAAATATGAAGAAAGAATATTAATAATGCAAATAATCATATATGAAATACATTCTTAGTGGAAATAAAGTAATAATACGTGGCTTCAGTGTGTTAACAGTTTAAAGCAATAATTATTAGAAACAGCGATTATTTTGTCTGATGCTACTTGTATATCTAATTTTTCTTTTTTATATTTTTTAAGGTGGAGTGGTTGGGGCAGGGGAGCAATCATTAAAAAGTGTAAATATTTTTAAGGAAAACAAGAAAAATTAAAACAATAAAATATAAAATAATCATTTCATAGAATGTATGGATTAATCAGGTCATAGTGAATAATACTAACCCTTTGGAGTAATATAGTTTTAGGAAATATATTAAATTCATTTCATCATCGATTCACACAGCATTTATGTTTGTTTTCCCAGTTTTTTAAAGCTAATACTATTCAACACATCTTGGGTCCTGTCCTAAGCTTCTCATGTGTGATATCTCATGCCACCATCGTACTCACCTAAAGAGCTGGGTTCTACAATGCCCTTTTTAAAACAAATGCAACTGGTCCTATCCTTGGTTATTACTGGAAATGGAACTCAAATGCAGGTTTATAGAATTCTAAACTTAGACTTTTCAAAATGCATGTTAATACTTCTAATAAGGATTATAACACATTAAATACAAGTCTTGGATTTAAAACATTATTCAAGATTTAAAACTAATATCATCAAAAGAAACAATAACAAAATCTTTTCTATTTTCAGTAATTTGGCAAACAATTTTCACTTTTTGGCATTTCCATCTTTGACCAAATTCATTTAAACTTTTACATCGTGATATAATTATTCACATATAATTTTGCAATGTACATTTAAACATTTTTATCCAACATCACATTTACACAAGAATGCCTGTGTGAGAATCTAGACATACACTTTAACATTTTATATTTTCTTAAACTGCTATTTACTAATTATTTCTGGTTTATGAATAATTCACATTATTTCTTACCAAGAAGGCATTTATTAATTTCATACAATTGATTCCAATTTAATAAGGGATGCCATTTGGATTATCATTATATTATATTTTAGATATGTATGAAAAACATGGTGAAAGCAATCAATGAGAGAAAATTAACATTTAATTTGAAAGTATTTTCCTTTTCCTTGAAAATTAGAATTATCTTAATATTGTTGAAGAAAGCCCTCCTCCTTTTTTAATACCAAGTCTTGTCTACATTTGAATTGGCTTAAAAAGGCTGTTAAGGCATTAATCACATAGATGTGGTCAGCTATGAGATTTTTAAACTATATTACAATATATATCTAATGAAATATCTGTTAATCACATGTATATGTCCTTACATAATTTACTTGCTTCATATGCTATTAAAGTTCTTCACAAATCAAACATTTTTAAGTTTTCTTTTATGAGAATGCCTGATTCTTTCAACAAATAGCAAGAAAATTTTAATGCTAATCTTGAAAACAATACCTATTTAAATTTAACCACTTGGATTTTAAATGTAGTAATAGAAAATGCCTACATTTTAAATTCCAATATCTATATTACGCATTAAGGAAAAATAAAATTACCTGCTACTGTAATAAATATATACATTGCCACACATTGTTACTAATTTCATTAAACCTTATCAATTAAATTTTTCAGAGGAAGAAACTGATGAAAAAAAGAAATGAAGTCTTGAAAAAGCTTTTGTATTTCCATGCCAAATGTTTCTATATAACATTGATAAGATATTAATATCTGTCTATATTTTAAACAAAGGGTATGGTGTCAATTAAGTTAATACTCCATTTCTGTAGTTATGAAGCCTGATCCCCTGGCTTTTTTGTATTGACCTGATATCTTATTAAACATTACTTCCTATTTAATAGCAAACTGGACGATGAAAATGATTGTTAGATCCTTTTTGTCAGCTAAATTCTCTTTTACTTACATACTATAAATCTTTAACAGGTCACATTTATTACCATTGATGATTAAAAAATATTTTGCCAGGACAAAATATATATGATATGCTACATTTATTTGATCCATTGCTGTAATCAAAGATAATTCAGATTATAGTTGCACTATCCTAGTGAAACACTGCCTCATTTACTACATTTCTTTAAATGAATTTGTATTAAAATACACACATTGAGTAGAAATTACTATTTCTTGTCATTCTCATATTATTCTGTTTTCTCATAAATTTGGTTGGGAGACCTTGACAAGTTAAAGCACTAAAAGACAGTACACAGCTTTTCTATTAAAAAGGGAAATTTGTACTTCATACAATCGCCCATATTTTATATTTATTGCCATAATTATTTGCATGGTTCCTATTTGTGTGTGTATATAACTGTAAGTATTGCCAATATTTGTCCCTTGCATTAATGAACTAGTCTTTTATTGCATTTGTAAATTACAAAGGAAATAGAAAGTAGGAGAACTTTTTTTTTTTTTCATTTGCATCTAGCTAGTATGCTGAGAAACATTTAGGAAAATATAGTGCAACATTAAAAGTAGTAGACTTTAGTTATAAATCTAATCATTAGTAGGCACAAAGCTGTTTTTGAAGTAATACCTAGTTAAATTATTTTGAAAAATGCTCCCTTTAGGATTTATTTTAATATTGTTTTGTAAACTAATCTTTTGGTTATGTAAGAGTGAAGTTAATTAAGCAAGTTCTACCTTGTAAAGAGAGCAAGCAAAAGACAATAAAATATTTCCTACTGTGCTGATTAAGACAGAGGGTACTTTTCTTAATATAACTTGTATAAAAGTATAAAGGCATTTGTATAAAAACTTCTTTGCTTGTAACACATAAACTGCAATGAGGAAGCAATTTTCCACTGGAAGGGCCTTCAATGTCAATGGCAAATGTGATTTTTAAAATTTTATATTACTTAATTTGGTTTAAAGCCTGAATATGGTTAGTGACCTAAAGCTGTCTTGCCAATCTATAGCTTCAAAAGACTTGATTCTTCATTCAAATATTCACTGGCCTTGGCCCATTAATAAGACATATAAAACTGTTTTGAATGTAAAAGTAAATTGAATACCAATGTGTAATAATGATTGATTAACATAAAATAAAAAGTATCAAACTTGCAGATTCCTGGGATGAGGTTCATTCATATCAAAGCCTTCTTAAAATTTTCTGCAACACCTTCATCAGTTGATATTTCTTCTAATATCCTGTACTTCCAGAAATATTACAGTGTTAAGGAGCTAAAAATGAATCTTTAGCTAAATGTATAAGTAAGAATATAATTAGATGTATTACTAGAAAAATTGAAGTGAAGTGACTCTTGTCTTTATTCTTGCAGTCTTCTCATTCTTGTAATTGTTACATATATCCATAAGTGTATGTATTTGGCATGACTAATAATATATATAGTATAATCTTTCTCTCACAAACACACCACACAACAAACACACACACACACACACACACACACACACACACCTTACATATTATTTGAAAGTTTTCTCTTAAAATACATAGCAGCTGTATTTTTAAAGTTTTAAATATCACAGGTAAACAGTATCTATGAGATTTCCATACGCTACAAAACTCCACATTGCTACTTCCCACACAATGGTTTATCTAATAATTAAAGCTGTTCAAAATAAGAATTATAAATAAAAACAAACTAACAAGGAATGCTTAATAGAAAATACAAATGAAAGTAGGAAAACAGTATGAACACAAGGCCAACAGTGAAAGAAATTTCCTAAGAAAAAATAAGATTTCAGAATAATACTTCATCACAGTTTCAGAGAAATTTATTCATAAATTATCTCTGAAAAATATTCAAAGAAGAAATGCATGATTTTGGGATGATTATAAAACTATGGAGGAGGTAAATAAAAAAGCCAGTGATCTTGGTAATCAATGGAAGCTAAAATAATTTTAAAACACAGATAAACATATCATGTTAAAAAATTTAGAATATGCTTGAATAAACACAAAATCTTGATCAGAGAACAGATTTGAAAATATCAAAAACGGTAAACTAAAATGGTGGAAAATATGAAAATTGTTATATTGTCCACCATTGAAGTGGAAGTTAATGGTGACAGAGCATATGCATTATTGATGTATTGCAATGAGATACAACAAATGGAGCAGAAAAATATTTACTGATATGATAAAAAGAAGCTCTTCTTCATTGAAGGTGATTGTTTTTTGTTTTGGCTCACGGGTCCAGGCACTCGGCAGCATGTGGGATCTTCCCGGAATGGGGCACGAACCCGTGTCCCCTGCATAGGCAGGCGGACTCTCAACCACTGTGCCACCAGGGAAGCCCTGAAGGTGGTTTTGAACTTGCAGATTAAAGGGGCAGATCATATTGTAAGAACAATATATAATGTATTTAAATTTCTAAAGATTACCAAGATATCCAGCAGGGGAGGATTGTTATTCCAGAATGGAATGCAGACTGTGGCTAAAGAACCTAACTATACTACAAGTGTATGTAGGTATAATTTCATCTTAAGGGGGTATGGAAACAAAATGTGCTCACCTAAGTAGCTTTGAAAAATGGTATTTTGCCTGGAAACTGCAAAATTTAACATGAAAGTAAATATATATATATGGATTAAACAAATAACTAATAAATGGCAGATTATGGGAACCAGAGTTCTTACTGCTTAAGAAGGAGGCTGCAGATAAGCAAGAAAATGATGTGAGGCTACAATCAACCATGTGGTACTGGATTAGAACTTGGGATATCAGTGTGAACTCATGCTTAGCTTGATACAGATAGAAATAAATTCAAAAGTAATTATAGATATCTGTGTACATAAGAGTTAGCACATATATAATAAAAGTATAGCTCTGGCCAGTAAAATAGGCTCACTTCACTGCTCTTAGTGACTTAATTCCAATGAATGGTGTTAGTCAGGAAACTCTAGAGAAACATAACTAAGAAGTATTATATATATATATATATATATACACATACACACACACACACACACACACACATATATACATATATAATGA
Organism: Monodon monoceros; assembly: GCF_005190385.1. NCBI lineage: Eukaryota > Metazoa > Chordata > Mammalia > Artiodactyla > Monodontidae > Monodon > Monodon monoceros. The sequence goes on from NW_021703785.1 coordinate 34,960,950, forward strand.
GAAACTGGCTCACTTTGGAAGCTGACAAGTCCCAAGATCTATGGTCAATAAGCTGAAGATCCAAGGGAGCTGATGGTACAGTTCCAGTTCAAGTCTGTAAGCCTGAGAACTAGGAGAGCCAATGCTGTAATTTCCAGTCCAAAAGCAACCAGGTTTGAGACCCAAGAAGATCCAATGTTTCAATTTGAGTACAAAGACAGAAAAAGGCCAGTGTATCAGTTCAAGGAGTCACACAGGAAGAGCCCCCTCTAACTCAGCTTTTTTGTTCTATTCGGGTGTTCAGTTGATTGGATGAGTCCCACCCACATTAGAAAGAACAACCTGCTTTACATATCAATTTAAATATTAAGCTCATCCAAACACACCCTCACAGAAACATTCAGAATAATGTTTGACCAAATATCTGTGCACCCTGTAGCCCAGTCAAGGTGATATATAAAATTAACCATCACAAAGAGAGTATAAAAAAGATGGAGAAAATGTAACTTTGTATTGGGTGGGTCAAAAAGTGCCTTCAGTTTTTTAAGTAAAAATAAAAGACAAATTTTTCTTTTTCACCAAGAACTTTATTGAACAACATATTCACCCTTTTGTTCCACTACTGTCTTCCATTTTTTAGGCAACTTCATAATTCCAACTTCCCAAAACTTTTTATCTTTTTGAGCAAAGAACTGTTCCAGGTGCCTTTTATAGTCTGCCAGGGAATTGAAATTTTTTCCATTAAGACAATTTTGTAAAGACCAAAAATATGGAAATCTGAAGGTGCAATGGCTGGTGAATACAGCGGATGAATCAGAACTTCCCAGCCAAGTTGTAGCAGTTTTTGCCTGGTCATCAAAAAAATGCAGTCTTGCGGTATCCTGATGGAAGATTATGCATTTTCTGTTGACTAATTCTGGATGCTTTTCATCGAGTGCTGCTTTCTGCTGGTCTAATTAGGAGCAGTACTTGTTGGGATTATTGGTTTGGTTTTGCAGAAGGAGCTCATAATAGAGGACTCCCTTCCTATCTCACCATGTAAACAATATCACCCTCTTAGGATGAAGACTGGCCTTTCGTGTAGTTGGTGGTGGTTCATTTCACTTGCCCCCACGATCTCTTCCATTCCACATTATTGTACAGTACCCACTTTTCATTGCCTGCCACAATTTGTTTTAAAAACAGAACATTTTTTTTATGTTAAAGTAGAGAAATACATGCAGAAATGCAGTCAAGGTTTTTTTTTTTTTTCGCTTAACTTATGTGGAACCCAAACATCAAAGTGATTCACGTAACCAAGCTGGTGCAAATAATTTTCAACAGTTGATTTGGATATTTTGAGTATATTGGTTATATCTCATGTGGTATAATGTTGATTGTTCTCAATTACTGTTTTTATTTTATTGCTATCAACTTCAACTGGTCTACCCGAATATGGAGCATTGTTCAGTAAGAAATCTCCAGCCTGAAACTTCACAAACCACTTTTGACACGTTTGATCAGTCACAGCACCTTCTCCATACACTGCACAAATCTTTTTTTGTGTTTCAGTTGCATTTTTACTTTTCTTGAAATAATAAAGCATAATATGCCAAAAATGTTGCTTTTTCCCTTCCATCTTCAATATTAAAATGGCTACAACAAAAATTCACCAATTTTGATGTCTTTTTTTAAAATGAATGCTGATATAACAGCTGTTACATACAATCTAACAAAATTGTTTCAAATGAAGTTAAAGACAACTAAGTGCTTCTAGAGCCATCTTACGGAAAAAAATGAACGAACATTTTGGCCCACCTGATAGCAGAGAAATCTGGCAAATTGTACTTAAATCAGGTGATCAAAGTCAACATCAACAGTAATAAGACATTGTGACAGTATGCACTCTTGATATGAAATGTTAAAAATGCCCCTTCATCTCTAAGGTCATCCTTTCAAAATCCATAACCCAAATCTAAGAATGGAAAAAATTAGTCAAACCAAAATTGAGAGACATTATACCAAATACCTGACTAGCACTCCTCAAAGCTTATGGTAATCAACAACAATGAAAGTCTGATAAACTGTCACAGACCAAAGAGGACTAAGAAGAAATGAAGACTAAATGTAAGGTGGTATATGTTATGGAATTATAGAATTAAAAAAAGGACATTAGGGAAAAATCTAATAACATATGAACTAAGTATGGATTTTAATTAATAGTAATATACCAGTATCAGTTCCTTAGTTGTGGCAAGCATATGTGATATAAAATGCTAACAACAGAGAAAAGTGGATGAGGATTTAAGGGAGTTCTCTATGTATCTTTGCTTCTTTTTAAAAGAATCTAAACTATTCTAAAATAAAATGTCTATTAAAATAGGCAGAATGGAAATTATTAAGATATAGTCTAATAAGTCATTGTATCTTTAGGAAAGATAGATAACCCTACAGATATCCTAGAATTAGGCTCACCTCAAACCTTCTCAAAAATACTCAATGATTTAATGGACTTGAGGGCATGGTGGGGGGGGGAGGTGGAGGAGAAGTTAGGATGAAGTGAGAAGGTAGTACTGACATATATACATTACCAAATGTAAAATGGATGGCTAGTGGGAACACAGGGAGATCAGCCTGATAATATGTGATGACCTAGAGGGGTGGGATATGGAGGGTAGGAGGGAGGCTCAAGAGGGATGGGATATAGGGAACAAAAATCCTAAAAAGGATTTCTTAGGTTGAAAAAGTACATATAAGGGATATCAATTCCCTATAGATGATCTTTAGCTGGATAAATATTGGGAAAAAGTCAGATATTCTTCCAAAGTAATAAAATTTTTTGAAAAGAAATACACACTGCTGAAGAAGAGAGGGAAATATGTTCAGAATTTGAGAAAAAATATTTAAACCAAAACATATTGTTCCAGAAAATCTTATTCAAGTGTAAGCAGGTCCAGAGACCTACCTAGAGTTATGGGAAGGCCTCTGGGGAGGCTGGGGTTGGGCCTGACTCACACTGTGAGCAAGGCCACTGACAGAGGAGGCCCCAGGAAAATATTCTTATTACTATTATTCTTTTTTGTTTCATTTAACTCAGTTTGTTGGTGGTGCTGTCTTTATTATTTTTAATTTTTAATTTTTTTAATTGTTTAATATATTTTTTATTTTTCTATTTTTAATTTACTTTTTTTGTATTTTTTTTCCTTTGTTTTATTTTCTTTTGTCTGTCTGCTTCTTTGTTTCTGTTTAATTGGTTTTGTTTTTGTCATTTATCTTGGGTTTGGTTTGCTTATTTTCTTTCTTCCTTTTTTTATGTGTGTTGTTGTTGTTGCTATTGGTTTGTTTTGGTTACTTGTCTTGGGTTTTGATTGTTTGTTTTCTTTACCTTTTTTTCTTTATTTTATCTCTAACCATGTTATGTGGCTTGTGGGCTCTTAATTCCCCAGCCAGGAGTCGGGCCTGGGCTTTCAGTGTGGGAGCACTGAGTCCAGGAAGATGGACCACCAGAGAACTCCCAGGCCCAAAAATTAATCAGTGTGTGCTCTCCCAGAGGTCTCCATTTTGACAAGAGGACACAGCTCTACCCACTTGCCTGCAGGCTCCAAGGCTGAACACCTCGCACAAAACAATCAGCAAGATAGAAATACAGTCCCACCCATCAGTGGACAAGCTAAAGAATGTTGTACCAAGCTCACAGACACCCCAAAATTCACTGCTAGACCAGACCCTGCCCATCAGAGGGAGAAGACTCAGCTCCACCCACTAGAGTGCAGGCACCAGTCCCTCCCTCCAGGAAGCCTAAACAAGCCCCTGGACCAAACGCAACCACCAGGGGACAGGCAAAAGAAGCAAGAGGAACTATGAACATGTAGCCTAGAGAAAGGAGACCATAAACACAGTAAGTGAGACAAAATGAGATAACAGAGAAATAAGTTGCAGAAAAAGGACCAAGGTTAAAAACCCACAAGACCAAGTAAATGAAGAGGAAATAGGACGTCTACCTGAAAAATAATTCAAAAGAGTAATGATAGTAAAGATGATCAAAGATATCAAAAAAAGAATGGAGGCATGGATTGAGAAGATACAAGAAATGTTTAACAAGGACACAGAAGAATTAAAAAGCAAACAATTAGTGATAAACAACACAGTAACTGAAATGAAAAGTACACTAGAAAGAATCAATAGCAGAATAACTGAGGCAGAAGAACAGATAAGTGATATTAAGTGAGCTGGAAGATAAAATGGTGGAAAAAACTGCTGTGGAACAGAACAAAGAATAAACAATGAAAAGAAATGAGGACAGTCACAGATACTTCTGTGACAATAGTAAATGCACCAACATTTGAATTATAGGGATCCCAGAAGAAAAATAGAAAGAGAAAGGGTTTGAGAAAATATTTGAAGAGACTATAGTCAAAAACTACCTTAACATGGGAAAGGAAATAGTCAACCAAGTCCAGGAAGTGTAGAGAGTCCCATACAGGATAAAACAAAGGAGAAACACACTGAGGCACATTAATCAAACTAACTAAAATTAAAAACAGAGAAAAAATATTAAAAGCAGCAAGGGAAAAGCCACAAATAACGTACAAGGGAATCCCCATAAGGTTATCAGCTGATTTTTCAGCAGAAGTGGCATGATATATTTAAAGTGATGAAAGGGTAATATCTACAACAAAGATTACTCTATTCAGCAAGGATCTCTTTCAGATTTGACAGAGAAATCAAAAGCTTTACAGACAAGCAAAATCTAAGAGAATTCAACACCACAAAACCAGCTTTACTACAAATGCTAAAGGAACTTCCCTGGTGCAAAACACAACAGAAGAAAAATACCTACAAAAACAAACTTAAAACAATTCAGAAAATGGTAATAGGAACATACCTATTGATAGTTACCTTAAATGTAAATGGATTAAATGCTCCAACCAAAAGACACAGACTGGTGAATGTATACAAAAACAAGACCCATATATATGCTGACTACAAGAGACACACTTCAAACCTAGGGACACATAATGACGAAAAGTGAGGGGATGGAAAAAGATATTCCATGCAAATGGAAATCAAATGAAAGCTGGAGTACCAATATTCATGTCCAACAAAATAGACTTCAAAATAAAGACTATTGCAAGAGACAAGGAAGGACACTGCATAATGATCAATAGATCAATCCAAGAAGATATAACAATTGTAAATATTTATGCACCCAACATAACAGCACATCAATACATAAGACAAATGTTAACAGCTATAAAAGGGGAAATCAACAGTAACACAATAATAGTGGGGAACTTTAACACTCCACATAAACCAGTGGATAGATCATCCAGACAGAATATTAATAAGGAAACACAAGCCTTAAATAACACATTAGAACAGATAAACTTAAATTATATTTATAAGACATTCCATCTGAAAGCAGCAGAATGTACTTTCTTCTCAAGAACACATGGAACATTCTCCAGGATAGATCACATTTTGGGTCACAAATCAAGCCTCAATAAATTTAAGAAAATTGAAATTTTACCAGGCAACTTTCCAACTACAATGTTCTGAGGTTAGAAATCAATTACAGTAAAAAAGAATTGGAAGAAACATGAACACATGAAGGCTAAACAATATGTTAAATAACCAAGAGATCACTGAAGAAATCAAAGAGGGAATCAAAAAATAACTAGAAAAAAATGACAATGAAAACACGATGATCCAAAACCTACAAGATGCAATAAAAACAGTTCTAAGAAGGAAGTTTACAACAATACAATCCTACCTCAAGAAACAAGAAAAATCTCCAATAAACAACCTAAACTTACACCTAAAGCAACTAGAGAAAGAAGCACAAACAAAACACAAAGTTAGTAGAAGGAAAGAATTCATAAAGATCAGGGAAGAAATAAATGAAATAGAAATGAATAATAAAATAACAAAGATCAATGAAACTAAAAGCTGCTCTTTAAGAAGATAAACAAAGTTGATAAAACTTTAGCCAGACACATCAAGAAAAAGAGGGAGAGTACTCAAATCAATAAATTTAGAAATGAAAAAGAAGAAGTTATAATGGACACTGCAGAAATACAAAGCATCATAAGAGATTACTACAAGCAACTCTATGACAATATAATGGACAACTTGAAACCAACAAATTCTTAGAAAGATATAACCTTCTGAGACTGAACCAGGAAGAACTAGAAAACATGAACAGAGAAATCACAAGTAATGAAATTGAAACTGTGAATAAACATCTTCCAAAAAACAAAAGTCCAGAACCAGATGGCTTCACAATCGAATTCTGTCAAACATTTAGAGAAGAGCTAACAGCCATCCTTCTCAAACTCTTCCAAAAATTTACATAGGTAGGAGCACTCCCAAACTCATTCTACAAGTCTATCATCACCCTGACACTAAAACAATACAAAGATACTACAAAAAAAGAAAATTACAGACGAATATCACTGATGAATATAGATGCAAAAATCCTCAATAAAATACTAGCAAACAGAATCCAACATATTAAAAGGATCATACACCATGATCAAGTGGTATTTATCCCAGGGATGCACAAGTTCTTCAATATACACAAATCAACCAATGTGAGACACCACATTAACAAATTGAAGAATAAAAACCATATGATCATCTCAATAGATGCAGAAAGAATCTTTTGGCAAAATTCAACACCCATTTATGGTAAAAAATTCTCCAGAAAATGGGCATAGAGGGAACCTACCTCAAAATAATAAAGACCATATATGACAAACCCACAGCAAACATCATTCTAAATGGTGAAAAACTGAAAGAAGTTCCTCTAACATCAGGAATAATACAAGGATGTCCACTCTCGCCATTATTATTCAACATAGTTTTGGAAGTCGTAGCCATGGCAATCAGAGAAGAAAAAGAAAAAAAGGAATTCAAATTGGAAAAGAAGTAAAACTGTCACTGTTTGCAGATGGCATGATACCATACACAGATAATCCTAAAGATGCCACCAGAAAACTACTAGAGCTAATGAATGAATTTGGTAAAGTTGCAGGATAAAAAATTAATGCACAGAGATATCTTGCAATTGTATACACTAACAATGGAAGATCAGAAACAGAAATTAAGGAAACAATCCCATTTAGCATTGCAACAAAAAGAATAAAACACCTAGGAATAAACCTATGTAAGAAGACCAAAGACCTTTACTCAGAAAATAATAGGACACTGATGAAAGATGACACAAACAGAGAGAGAGAGATAGCATATTCTTGGATAAGAAGAATCAATATTGTGAAAATGACTATACTACCCAAAGCAATCTACAAAGTCAATACAATCCCTATCAAATTACCAACGCATTTTTCACAGAATTAGAACAAAAAATTTTAAAATTTGTATGGTAACACAAAAGTCCCTGATAATCAAAGCAATCTTAAGAAAGAAATCAGAGCTGGAGGTGTCAGGCTCCTTGACTTCAGAATATACTACAAAGCTACAGTAATAAAGACAGTATAGTAGTAGCACAAAAACTGAAATATAGATCAAGACAACAGAAAAGAAACCCCAGAGATAAAATCATGCAAATATGGTCACCTAATCTATGACAAAAGAGGCAAGAACATACAATGGAGAAGACAGTCTCTTCAATAAGTGGTGTTGTGAAAACCAGACAGCTACATGTAAAAGAATGAAATTAGAACACTCCCTAACACCATCCACAAAGATAAAATCAAAATGGATTAAAGACCTAAATGCAAGGTGAGACACTATAAAACTCTTAGAGGAAAACATAGGCAGAACACTCTTTGACATAAATTGCAGCAAGATCTTTTTTGACCCACCTCCTAGAGTAATGAAAATGGAAATTAAAAAATGGAATCTAATTAAACTTAAAAGCTTTTGCACAGCAAATGAAACCATAAACAAGATGAAAAGACAACCCCTAGAATGGAAGAAAGCATTTGCAAATGAAGCAACTGACAAAGATTAATCTCCAAAATATACAAAGAGCTCATGAAGCTCCATATCAAAAAAGAACAAACAACCCAATCAAAAAAATAGGTGGAGATCTAAATAGACATTTCTCCAAAGAAGACATACAGATGGCCAACAAACACATGAAAAGATGTTCAATGTCACTAATTATTAGATAAATTCAAATCAAAACTACAGCGAGGTATTACCTCACACCAGTCAAAATGGCCATCATCAAAAAATCTACAAATAATAAATGCTGGAGAGGGTGTGGAGAAAAGGGAACTCTCTTACCCTGTTGGTGGGAATGTAAATTGATACATCCACTAGGGAGAACAGTATGGAGGTTCCTTAAAAAACTAAAAATAGAACTACCATATAACCCAGCAATCCCATTACTGGGAATATACCCACAGAAAACCATAATTCAAAAAGATACATGCACCCAAATATTCTTTGCAGCACTATTTACAATAGTGAGGACATGGAAGCAACCTAAATGTCCATCAACAGAGGAATGGGTAAAGAAGGTATGTTACATATATACAGAGAATATTACTCAGCCATAAAAAGGAACAAATTTTTTTTCATTTCCAGAGATGTGAATGGACTTAGAGACTGTCATACAGAGTGAAGTAAGTCAGAAACAGAAAAACAAGTATCTTATATTAACTCATATATTTGGAATCTAGAAAAATGGTATAAGTGATCTTACTTACAAAGCAGAAATAGAGACACAGATGTAGAGAAGAAACATTTGGATAACAAGGGGCAAAGATGAGGGATGGATGAATTGGGAGATTGGGATTGACATGTATACACTACTATGTATAAAATAGATGACTAATGAGAACCTATTGTATAGCATACGGAACATTACCTGGTGCTCTGTGGTGACCTAAATGGGAAGGAAATCCAAGAAAGGGGATGTATGTGTACCTATGGATGATTCACTTTTCTGTACAGCAAAAACTGAAACAGCAGTGTAAAGCAACTATACTCCAAAAGAGTATATATATATATATATATATATATATATATATATATATATATATCTGGCAGCCACTGTTAATATTGGCATATTTCCTTCCTGGTTTTCTTTCATGTATTTTTCATTTCACATTGTTAAAATTATAGTATATATATAATTTGTGGATATAGAATTAGATATAGAATATAGACAAACACCCCATTGATTTATAGAAAGTTTTTATCAATTTTCATTTCCTTTGGAAATATAAGAGCTTATCTCTTTTACACCTAGCTAGCAATGACTGGAGATTCTGTATATATTTGTCTGTGTGTCTACATATATTACATATATACAACAATTTTATTAATTTGATTGCAGAAAAATGTTATCTTGTTTTAAGTTTTGATGTTTGCAGAGCTTAATATTTTCTCAGGTGACTTTCTTCTTTTGTGGATTGTCTCAGTTTCCTTTGCCGGTTTAGACTGTGTCCTCAATTTGCATCAGCTTTTTATATATTAAAGATACTAACATTTAAAAAAAACAATAAATTCAGAAGAAAGAAGAGAAACTATGGGAGAAGTATATGTATACTTTCTGATCTTCAAAGCCCTGACAATAAATTTTAAATTGAGTTATATACCTTAAACTGTGTATTAACCAAAACTGCCATTTGTACCCTATTCTAAAGCCCACCCAGGCCATGACTTATTCAAATATAAATTCATATTAGGTAAGGTGATGTTTTTGTTGTTGCTGTTGCTGTTGCTGTTACTAGTTCAGGTCCAAAGTTTGCCCTATCTCAAAGATACTTGTGCACAAGAAATTAGAGAAAGACAGTGACTATCTGTTTCCCTCACTTGGACGGACACTTCGAAGTGTGGACATCTGGCTAATCATTCTTGCAATCTGCCACTTTACTTCTCTCTTCATAAACTGATCTTTTGATCTCTGCTATCCCTTCAGAGACATGTCCTTATGAGTCTATCCATCAAATGACAAACTCCTGGCCTTACTAATATTTTGTGACAGGCAGGCATTTCCTGACCCTGTGAGCCTACTTAGAATACTGATTTTAAAACTCCTCAGTATTATTTCTTCTTGTGTCTGGTAGATTTATTGTTTTAAACAACAATATATGTTTCACATACACATCCAAACTTCAAACATCTGCTTATTATCAGGCCAAGGAGTATATGTATAGACACACAAACACACACACAACAGGTGCTGTACACAGTAAAATTTAGCTGATGTGGATATGTATTTTTCCTATACGCTTTAGTGTTTATAGTAATAATATTAAGGAAAAAAATATCACCAGAGTAAAATAGGCAAGGCAAACTTTATTTAAGACTATTGCAATTGGATCCACACCATTGCAATAGGAGAGACTGAACTCAACTCTACTGAAACCAAAGGAAGGCCAGAGGAATTTTAAATGCTGAAAATGAGTTAAAGGAAAATATATTAGGGGAGAAGTTTTGTCAAAGTGATTAGGCTACCTGTGTTTGTTAACTGTCATTGATCCAAGTTAAGCTACTACTCTCCCACAGAGATTGGAAAATAGGGGCACTATCTTTTTTGATGATTACATTTCAAAGGAATGGCTTCCAGGTCTTTGAGAAAGACATAGAAGATTTACACCCAAGGAGTGCAGAAAATTCACAATTACAAGTTTTCTAATGTAAAAATTCTCTAAGAAAAGAGAGGTCAGTGGCTTACAGTCAGGAGAAACTCTGTCTAACATGTAGTGAAGCAGAGGGAAACATTAAAGCTGTTTTGGTCAATAACAAGCCTCCTGCATGATTATATTCCTATTTCTACATCTTACTTCACTTGCCACAATCCTAGCAAGCACACTACCCATTGCTTCAGCCAAGCTGAATTACTTGTAGTTCTAGATAAATCATACTTTGTTCATGCTTCTATTCCTTCCACCACTTTTCTTTCTCGTATTACGAACTGTTTCTTTTTTATCAAATATTAAGTACATGGTTAGGGTCCTTGGACACTTTCCTTGCTTTAATAATTTGATGCATTTACCTTTTATCTATCTCCCTGTTGCAACTATATCAGTATATTATAATGTTAAGAGTGTGGATTCTAGAGTTATATTAGTCAAGGTTAATGCTGGCCTAACCACTAATCAGTTTCAGAATTTTGGAAGTTACTACATCTCTTGGAATCTTGGTGTATCATTTGTAAAGTGTAGATAATTATAACACCTATCTTGCATGCTTTTCTTTTTTCTTTCTTTTCTTTAATGTTTTGGTTAGGATAAATAAAATTAATGTATGCAAAATGAAGAACAGAGTATTGTTTTTGTCATGCCACTCAAACCTTCCATTGTTGTTAATTTTTATTTGTTTCTCCTTCTAAACTGTAAATTACATTATAATAGGAAGAAATTGTATGTGTTTTGGTGTACCCTGTGCCTTGAATGGTAATTTTTATTTAGTATTTTTTATTATATACTTGTTGATGGCAAGTTCAACTACTGAAATTTTATATTCCAACATATAAAATGTTGTATTTTCAAAATGATATTAAGAGACTTATAGTTTTAATGGATACTAAGATGCATTTTAAACAAAAATATTTTGTGAAAGTAAATGAGTAAATGAAAACTTCTCTTCATTTGTTTATCTGTGCTTAAATGTCTTATTTAGTTTTAAAATCTGAGTTAGAAAATAATGACTTTTTAATCCTCTAGGAGAAAAATACAGTGAAATAAATAATAATAAAAACATAAATAAAAACTATGTGTGAGTGATTTAAAAGAGCAAAAATGACCAAGCTATATGAACTATTTGTATTTTTTTTATCATTAATCTGAAGTTTGAGTAGTAAAGGGAAAAAATGACAATGTTTTCCCTCTGTGTATCTTAAATGTCAGTCAATTTGATTACTGTTGACATGTACTTTTCACTGACATAGATTTTCCCTGAGGACATGAGTTGTTCCCAAGACGTGTTAGTCAGTATGACCAAAACATGGGCTGGACAAGCCACAGAGAGAATCTGAAGCAGAAACAGGGCCAAACAGTATCTTGACACTTTGTGAACCATTTCAAAAACTCAGTAAATGCAGAGAATGCAAAGTATATATTCTAGGACTGCCCAAAGCTTCAGCATCACCATAAGCATCTCAGGTTGCTAGATTAATTAACCGATAATATAAACTCGAAATTAAAAAATCGTTAAGCTAACACATGAGAAGAATCTTTGGACAGAATCTAGGTATATACTGAGTGAATTTTAACAGAACCATAATATTTCAGAGCAAGTAACTGGAGTAGACTTTTGCTAATTGAAGTTAGAATAAAAACTACTTTAATGTAATATAACTATAAGGGGCAGAAAAAAGTTTTCTTTTATGTAATAGATGTTTATTTAATATTCAGATGGAGATGTAGTTGAATATATTGATATTAACTAAATTCATATAGCAGCAGATAAATGCTAAAATTCTACGTTTATCCACTAAAAATAGAAACATAAGGAAAAATATAATATGGAAAACTTTCAGAGACTATATATTGGCCAAAAATTTAGCAGACACAATTTAGCTATATGTCATTTTCAAGTCTCATTTAAAAAAAATAGATTTATAAAGAACAATATTAAAAGAGTAAAGTACTCAAATATGAGTTTCTCATTCGTCTTGAGCTCCAGAATTCTGTGTGCCAGGGACAACCACTCTTATTAGCTAACTACATTTCCTTCTGAAGATAATTTATATACATTAAAGCATATATATGAAGGGCAGCATGCCAATTAAAAGAAACACACAAATAAGGTGAAAGATATTTAGAAAATAAAAAATGAAAAATAGGTGTAATTTCATTCCTACTTTTAACATGCTAATAAAAAGTGATTAAACATTGGTTATTGGATAAAATAACACAGTAAAATTCATAAATAACATATTAAGATAAAATATATTAAGGAGATCAGCTAATAAACTAATCTCTTATGAGGAAGTATATTGTCTTCAAAACTGTCCCACACAACAAAGTACTTTTGGTGTAATATTTTTTAAAGTAGCTCTTTTTATTCTGTAAATAGTGTATTAAGATTTTGGCATGTCTGTAAAAGTTGTAGTTAAATTCTAGTATTCTATCTTTGTCAGCTTCTACTGAAAGAGAATTTTAACCTCAAAAAAATAAGTTAAAATCCTCCATTTGTTCTCTAATATATATATTAGTGTATAGTCAGGCCACTCAACATGGCTGTTCTCTTGCTTTCTGCACAACCCCTGCTTGACAACCAGTGCCTGCTTCACCGACACACTATTCATATCATATGATTGACCTTCCTGTGTACTTGCCCCAAGCTCCAATTAGTGATTGTTTTTATCAAAGGGATAGTGAGGGTCATGCCTCTCTGCTGGTTTCCCTAGTAACTAATGAGCCAACCTGATGTAACTCTCCCTATAAATGGCATACTCCCCTTCCCTCTACCCTCCTAGAGCGAAGTCAGCCACCACATCCTGCCCACCATCTGCCCTACATGGTGAGGTGTCGCTTCAGGATCTTGCTTCAGATGTGTAAGCTCCTCTATCCATTAAACCATTGATGTCTGTGTTGCTGACTCCCAGCTCTTTCTTCTATCTTGAAGCTGGGCAAGCACAGGCCTTACAGGGCTGTGGGGTGCAGCCCAACATTATTAATATCAAATAAGGAATTTTTCTATAAATAAGCAGAAGAATTTACTCTGATATCAGAAAGTACAGGAGTCCAAACCCAGCTAATAATCAACTTGTTACAGAATAAAATATTCTAAGGACAATTCAAGAGGTCTCTGCTTAAGGCAGCACAGGAGTGCCCACTCAGTTTTGCTTACCATGCAGAAATGTAAGTGTAGAGGCTCACAAATGAAGCATTTAAATTTTAATCCAGCTCCTCTGTATACATGTCAAATTAGCCTATAAAGGCATAGTTTCTTATTCCCAATTTGTTGTTTTGGGGAAAAAACTTTGGTGAATCTCTGGCCAGGGAAACCAGAAAACTGAAACCAGGGAAACTGTAGTTTGCTGAAGAGTGGCAGAATCCAGGAAAGAAAAGAGATAATGAGGGAATCTCTAACTCTGTCTATCCCTAATCCAGACTAACTCCTGAACTATGCGTGTACAGAGCACATTCTAAGGGGCCAAGCTAAAGACAAAGATTCAGGTAAGATCAAAGCTGCTGGTAAAGAAATAGAGTTTCACATTCAAGTCTAGTAAAGATAATTGCCCAATTCAAAATAATATTCATTAAAAAAAGAACAGAATCTAGAATCTCCGAAAAGTTAAAACTCAGGATACAATTCAAAATTACCCAACACAGGAAGAACCAAGAAAAATGAAACTCATGGCCAAGAAAAAAGAAAAAAAAATTATATACACCCTGAGGTACTGAAATCTTGTAATTGGAGGTCAAAATTTGAAAGTAACTTTTATAACTCTCTTCAATAAAGTTAAAAAAAATGCTCATTATGGATAAAAATATTAAAAAGATCACAGCAGACAACGAGAAATGATTTTGCAACTAAAAAATATAGTATCTGAACTATAAAATTTACTAAATGGACTGAAAGACTGTATATTACAAAGAGTAAGTGAATTTGACAATAGGTCAGTATACATTATCCCATGTAAAACATACAAAAAAGATTTTTTTAAAAATTGATGTCAGAGATCTTTGATATAATCGAGTCATTAAACGTGTGCTTAACTGATGTTACTGAAGAAGAGCATAAAGAAACTAGAGCAGAAAAAATTATTGAAGAAAATGGCTGAAATTTTCCCAAATTTGATGAAAGTCAGAAATTTATAATTCCAGTTTAGCTGAATATGTTAATATTTCCACTTAATCCTCAAAAGTGTCCTATATTACATAATAAATTATATATGGTCACTTAACTATAAGGCAAAATTTGCATGAAGTTAAGCTTACACTTTATTTCTTAAATTGCCCTCAAATTGAAATGTATACAACATAGGACACAATGAATATGAGAATGTAGAATATACAAATTAAGTTAATTTCACACTAACCTACACATTTATTAAACAGAATTGTCTTCTAATCTATACGAACTATAAACTACCACTTGCTGACTTTAAATAAACAGAGATTTGCACATCCTGGGAGAATTTTCTTATGTTATGGTATATTGGAAGACCAGGTTTCATGTTCATTCATATAATCTACCTGTAATATGAATGTTCTTTCCCTCAATAAGTCCAACAAAGCTAATTTTGCTTCTCTTATTGTTAACTTATGTTTTCCTGTGTTGAGCACCAAATGAAATAGGTTAATTAAATTTGGTGTCCATTTTATGTTATTATTTTTTCTTACATGTACAGCTTGT
The DNA here is from genome assembly GCF_005190385.1 of Monodon monoceros. NCBI lineage: Eukaryota > Metazoa > Chordata > Mammalia > Artiodactyla > Monodontidae > Monodon > Monodon monoceros. Next base: position 34,976,196 of record NW_021703785.1, read on the forward strand.
CTTACAGGTATGTGATACATACTCACTGAGATTGGCTGAAGAATAGAGGTGCTACAGTCCCACCTCACATCACATTATTTTAAGGGCATAGGTAAAGTTTACATTGCAATGAAATGTAACAGAAGGTTGTTATGTTTAAGAGAAAATGTAATGTGTAATGTGTTTTAAGGAAATGTGTCCTAGGGAAATGGGATAAGATAAATGTTATAATCAGTAAAACAATTAATAGGATATCTATATATCAATCTGAAAAATGAACTATAAATATTTGCATATATATATTTCAAAAGCAATAAATAGTTATCATTTGCTTGAGAATGGATCTAATAACAGATACATTATACTTTTTATGAAAAAAATGCATCATATTGAAAGGTCTAAGTTTTAAAGATATTATTGAAAGAAAAATGTTTAACGTAGTTGGAAAAATCTATGTTCTTGGATGGGAATATAATATTGAAAAGATAGAAATTATCCCCAAATTATTAATTGAACACAATTCCAATTATATTCTAACCATAGTATTTTATAACTCTTAACAATATACCTTAAAATAATTTGGAAGAAATATAGACAAGATATTTGTGAAGGAGAAAAGTAATAAGGGAACATACTTATCAGATAGTGAGTCTAATTATAAATTTACAATAATTTTAAAATATGCTATTGAAGAGATCAATAAGTAAATGAATTGGAATAGTTAGCTCTTATCTGATTTTTATTTAAATCAGCATATAAATTGGAACTTTGTATATGACAGAAGCAGCATTAAAAATTAGTGGGAAAATTAATTAAATATTCAATATATGGTGCTAAGACATTATGGAAGAAAAAATAAAACAAATTCTCTATATCATAAATATGAATTGTGTATAGAAAATTGACCTAAAATAAAAACAAAGTACAAAATCTCAGATAAAAATACAGGAGACTATTAATGTGACATCAAGATAAAAAAGATTAAATGAAGTTATAAAATTCACAGCTTTCAAATGTTAGTAAATGAATATTTACATTAAAAAATATCTACATACAGAAACTATAATTTGGGGACAAGTAAAGTGTTTTATGTATGTCTAATAAAGGAACTATGATTTGGGGGACAAGTAAAGAATGTTTTATCTCTCTAGTTTCTTCTTTGCTTGTTTGTTTCACTTTTGAACTGAAAAGCCTTGAACCTGCTTGTTGATCAAGCCCCAGTAGAAAGGTTAAGATAGAAATAATTTGCAAAAGAATGTAAAAAACAAAAAAAGGAGAAAAATTGGTGGAAAATTACAAATATTCAAAATGTACATTGATTTCATAGAAATTATTTCAACAGATACAAGTATTTTTACATAAAAATGTTAACTTTTTCTTTAAACCTTGTTTTTTAAAACTTTGATAAAAAAACTATACTGTTCCAATTCTGAGAACTACACTATTCCAATACAAGCACATCTTATAGACCCCTCTTTTGTAAGTTAATTTTTTGGAAGTATTTGCAGTTAGTATAACTGCAAATATCATTGATTCTGATATATCTCTTTGCTCATTTTGGAAACAAAAAAAACATATTTCACTTACTAATAAATCCCATCCTCTCTGTAGAGTACACTATGATTTCCATGTTTTATAAAAATAAGGTTGTGGAAAATGATTTCACTGAAAATTTTCTCACATTTAACCTTGATGTGGACTGCTATATTCGTGGGAAATAATATGAATAGAAAATAATTTTACCAAAATAAATGCATTATAATTATGAATGAGACACTACAGTGTCTTACCTTGAGCTCTCTAGAAAAGAGAGACTGAACTAAAAATTTACCAACAACACTTTATTGATGAGTGCAAACCCTCAGAAACAAGAGAACAAAAAATAGGAGTGAGGTCTAAAATAAGAAGAATATATATAAATTATTTTAATTAAAAATTACTCAAACTATTTCAGAGAGATTATGGCAATAGAATTCATGGCTGAGGATTTTCCAAAACATTGCTTTTCTTCCTTAATTTGGCCCTTTCTATTTTTCAGTTTTGCTTTGTGAATACTTTAATACAAGCATGATTTTCTATCTTGTCTGTGTACTTGTACTTCCAGATTAGGTGGTACACTTCACATTATTAAAAAATCCTTGCTAATTATTTTCATTTCTACCTTTGGATGTCCCAGATGAATTTCAGTAATGTTCACAATTTTGACCAATTCTTTAAGCAGAAGGATAATGATAGTGCACTAGACAATTCAGAGCCAGTAAATCTCACAGAGGGCAAACAATTTAGGTTCACAAACCATGTGAATTTCAAGAGCTGATAAATGAGATATTAGATTTTGGATAGGAATTCAAAGTAATTTAAAAGCTAAAAACAATGTATTCATTTTGTGATTCATTGTTAATATACCATAGTGTTAAACAATTAATATTAAATACATATTATCTTAAAAAATATATGCATATGAGCTTTTCAACCAGGAAGTATACAGATTTTTATAACATTAATTATTACTGAAAAATGACTATATTCACTTGTAAAAGTATTTCAAATATTTATATAAACTACTTACATAACAATAGTCTTCTATTATACTTTCAGTATAGTTAAATTTAAGAGCTGTTGGTAAGTGATTATGTATGTTTAATATATACTAAGTGCTGGGATATTCAATTTGATACTCATGTATGTTAACTCCATTTCACAGATAAGAAATCAGTGGCTCAGAAATATTAGTGTATGCTCACTATCAAAAGTCAGTAACTCAGTATTTAAAGCCAGGTTTTGGGGGGGTGTACAAATTTAGAATGAACACCATTCCATTACTTTGTTTAGTACAATATATGTTTTCTCTGATATAACTTTAATGTATAAATTTAGTCATATTTGTTCTCTATAATATTGTCTTTAAATATGATTAAGAAAAATATATTTAGTAGGTTATTTCAAAAGAAAACAATTATTTAATTGTAAGTTTCAGGCTAACAATTGCTTGTCATAGCATTTAGTCACTACATTCAAGAGAGGCAGCTTCAAGCAGATCTGGATTCCAATTCCAACCTGACCACTTATTGAACAACATGCTGACACTGTGAGTGCCTTGGTTTACTTTCCTGAGACATAACACTTGATACTGTTATGAACATTAAATAAGATGATGTAGTGTCGAAATTATAATGAAGCTGAATTACAAACTATCTTTCTCCAAAGTATAATGAAATGAACAAAATGTTATAAAAACACCAAAAATATGGTGATAACACAATGGAAAGGACATACCTAGTGGCATGATATTTTTGAAAAGTTGCAGTTTAAACTGAGGTGAATCAATTGTGGGGCTAATAACGATTAAGGTAAGGGGCACCTCACCTTTATGAGCACCTTCCAAAGCTCTCTATCTAATTAACCATATATAGTTCTGTATTCTGTGTCTTACAGAAGCTTCCCATATTGTATAAAATTCAGAACTGGCAATACCTGGATATCTCCTTTTGCCTAAAATAGAAACAGGAAGTTCTAGAATTGTACTAAGCTCTACTAATCTCGTTGCCACCAACTCAATCCCTAATTGTGAAACATAAAACAATTCTTATATAACTCTATATAGAAATGCAATAGAAGAGGAAAATTATATTTCCTCCCTTTTGATAGGTTGTTAACTGATAGAGAGATGTAAAAGAGACAGATGTAAAAAAAGAAATGAACAACAAAGACCGACTAATCTTTCTAACAGAATTAAAATTTGCTCCAGGTTGACTTTGGGAATGATCTGAAATCTGAAGGAATTCAGTCTTTGGGATACCGTCCGTGAGTAAATTGAAGTAATCTTAATAGAGTACATTTACCCATTCAGAACTTTGGCCAGAGCTGAGGATGGTTTTCGTGTGTGTGTGTGTGTGTGTGTGTTTCTCCATCTTCTCCATCTTACTGGGAGTCTGACCATGAGGAGCTGAGGGAAAGAGGACAAAAGATGGTGACAGAGGTGGAGCTTGAGAAAAAGAAGATGTGGAAGAAGAGCCTGAAGCTTCGGGAGCCATTTTATCTTTCTTAATTGTCTCAGTTAATCTTAAAATCTTACTTTGCAGAGAGGCAATTTTAAACTAATAATGTTGGAAAGCCTCAAAGTACCGATTGATTCCATTCAGTTCTGGGAATTTTTTAATCTATTTTAATCCAATTCAATTATAAGAAAATTAAGTTTGGGGTTTTCAAAAATTCCCCATAATGGCCATTGATATTCTAAATTGCCTTTTGTCAAGTCAATCCAATTACTCATAAATGCACATGAGGAATAACAGTGGTTTCTAAATATAAATTTGGCCAAAGTCCCTGTAGGGGGTATGCCTTCAAAATATTTAGATGACTGAGATCCCATTGCTCAGAAGTTTTCTCTAGAGTAAAAGAGTAATTTTCAAACAGCTTAAACAGCTTACAGCTTAAGCAACTCAATTCAAACAGTTTGCAACTCAAACAGACTGCAGGCTTACCACTAGCCTGTTCTAAGAAAATAGCTCAGTCCTGGAGGGGCCAGGCCAAAGACTTTTCAGCCAGTTCCCATGAAATGGCCTCTATTCCAAAGGAATGGACCAATGACTGAAAAACCAGCACAGTTTCAGTGAAGCAGCCCCTGTTCCTGAAGAAATGGGCTGAAGCTGTCTTACCCAGCTTTGGTCAAAACAGTCTGATCTCAAAAATGAGACCAAAGTACTAAACAAGTACCCTCTCAGAATAAGGCCTTAATCAGAAAGAATGAAACTTAACATAGGTCCCAAATAAACCTTGGAAAGCTTTAAACACAAAGAAGGCATGAGCTCAGATCCAGGAGAAAGATATACCTTCAAACACCAAAATTGGAGAGAAAAGTAGTGAGGAGATAATGGGTACCACACCTGTATGTTCACAAGCCTCAGAGCCTTCAGGGGTCTTCTCTGGTCCCTGTGCAGGCCACCAAAATGTGTTATTCCTCCAGCAAAGATGAGTTTATTCAGGATCAGCAGAGAATTGTAATTCAGGTCCTGCAGCCATGGGAAGACAAGCGCAAGTCCCTGCATGATTGGGAAAGGAGAAGTCTTTTACAGAGGGGAAAGGAATTTGGGAAGGCTATAGTAAACAAAGAGTCAATGGCTTTCCATTTGTTGAATTATTTTTTTTTTTAAGATTTTATTTTTGATGTGGACCATTTTACAATTCTTTATTGAAATTGTTACAATATTGCTTCCGCTTTATATTTTGTTTTTTTGGCTATGAGACATGTGGGATCTTAGCTCCCCAACCAAGGATCAAACCCACACCCCCTGCATTGGAAGGCGAAGTCTTAACCACTGGACAATCAGGGAATTCCCTCCATTGGTTGAATTATTTCCAAGAAAGAAGTCTTTCTTCTTTTTGGTCTCTGCTATCATCACAGGGTGTAAGAGCTCCCCCTGCTGATCTCCAAAATCTATTTAAGTGAAGTTTCTGTGTATTAATTTTTTACAGATCAGTAAACCAGTCAAGAGTCCAGTGGATCAGGGCAGATTGTCTCATCCTTGAAGGAGCCTCAGAGAAAGAGTGGAAATGTACTAAATACTGAGTTGGAGTAGAAAAGTGTCTTAAAGTTTCCCTTTTTTTCCTCACCACTGCCCCCCCCCAACAAACACAAGAACACCTCTGCAGAATTGCCTAAACAAGACCTCTGTCCAAAGTGTCAAATAAAAAGACCTTGGAATGAGAGTACTTGGATGTAAATATACAAATGTATATTTTAAAACTATGACAGGGCAGCGGACCTGAGTCTTTGACTGTAACACCTTAGTGTGGTTGAGTCTGAAAGATCACACAAAGTTTTCTAACCAGGAGCTGGACTCTTTATGTACCAAAAAATGTAAGCAAGTGAAAGAGAGACAGGGTGACTAAAATGGAAACATGCTCATAAATATATAGAAATAAAACAAAAGGAAGAAATGTAGCGAGCAAAACAGACAGAAAAATTGGTATAAAAATGAAAAAAATCTGAAGAAAAGAAATTCTGCAAAGTATTTTATGTTATGAAACAGCTTAATACAGGGTTAAAAATCACTGTCAAAGTAGGGGTTAGGTGAAAATTATAAAAAAATTCAAAAGAATATCATAAATATTTTGCTACATAAAGTTTCTTTAATTTTAACCCAATTTAAATATACTGAAACTTAAAAATGATAAGGTTTTCTTTACTGAAAGCTGAAATTAAAAATAAAAGGAGATGCAATATAAGGGTAAAAATTAAGCACCAGGACTTCCCTGGTGGTGCAGTGGTTGAGAATCCGCCTGCCAATGCAGGGGACATGGGTTCAAGCCCTGGTCCAGGAAGATCCCACATGCCGTGGAGCAACTAAGCCTGTGAGCCACAACTACTGAAGCCTGCGCACCTAGAGTCTGTGCTCTGCAACAAGAGAAGCCACTGGGATGAGAAGCCCACACACCGCAACAAAGACCCAACACAGCCAAAAATATATAAATAAAATAAATAAATGTTTTAAATAAATAAATAAATAAATAAAATGACATGCTAAACAATATATTTAAAAAAAAGTTAAGCACCAAAATCATATCTTAATAATTATGGTAAATACATTATAAATGTTGAATAACAGAACTGGAAAAGACAATATGTTCAGTAAACTACAAATAATCCAAAGTAAAAATAGAGTATCTGGGCTTCCCTGGTGGCGCAGTGGTTGAGAGTCCGCCTGCCGAGGCAGGGGACACGGGTTTGTGACCCGGTCCGGGAAGATCCCACATGCCGCAGAGCAGCTGGGCCCGTGAGCCATGGCCACTGAGCCTGCGCGTCCGGAGCCTGTGCTCCTCAATGGGAGAGGCCACAACAGTGAGAGGCCTGCATATTGCAAAAAAAAAAAAAAAAAAATAGAGTATCTGAGGAAGAGAATACAAAAGTGAAATGGGAAAGGAACTCAGAAGTATAATAAAAGAAAAATATAATAAAAACTGAGTTTCCAGTAGAAAAATTACAGGGCGCTGATGTACATCTGATTACAGAATGACAAATGTCCATACGTAAGTACATAAAATATATAGATTAAGAGAAGTTATTCAAGTATCTAAGAAGAAGAAAAAGAAACAATTCAGTTATAAAATATGGAGGCGGTTACTCAGGTTGACCTCAGGTTCACTCATAATATAAATGAAATCTAAGGAGACAAGATATACCAATGTGTGTAAAATGTTGAGAGTTCCTGTGATTCTAGAATATTTTACCCAGCCATAATGCCATTTGATTAGAAATATAACAGATATTAATTTTCAAATATGCAATAACTCAGGGTTTAGAGCACTAATAAACAGTTGTGAGAAAAAGAAATTCATAGCAAAATTCAATTATTTAAGAAGAAAATTAATAAATCACAAAGGGATAAAAAGAGTGTCCATTAAAATTCAGTAGATTGAAATTTGGAACTATTATTAACAGTTAACATAATATTTTAAAATTAGAGAATTTTTTTTTAATAATTTATGATAATTTATAACAGTATAATTTTTCTAAAAGTGAGAGAAGGTACTGGCAAGAATTACAGTGGTAATTTTAACTTTATTATGAATAGAGAATCAGTATACACTATTTTATTATATATTTGTACATTATTATACACACAAACTGTACATTGCCAGCCTCTTAATATTTTACATAATATACTTTTCCCTAGCCACAAGTGCTGTCTTAGTAAATAACATCTTCCTAGAAAAAGGTACACTGAAATATCTATAACTTGATTTTGAAAATATATATAATATAGAAGCCCTTTTTTGTGATTGGCATCAGTTGTACTGAGAAAAATTTGTTTTCTAAAGTGCTGAATCAGATATCATAAAAAATGGCACAATATTATAAATAGTAATCAAATAAGTGAACATTCAACTAGGTATTTGATTTAAAGCTGAGGTTCGTATTTTAATGAGTTCTTTGTTTGTGGACCATCAACAGTTTATTGTATAAAATATGTCCATAACATACAGTCAGGAATTTGTCTCCGTATAGTCAACTTCAAGCAAGAAATTTAAATAAATTTATGAAGCATTCTGAGAAAAAATTATTGCTATTCATTCCAATATTTGACTATTATTTTACCCACATATTCCTTAGTAGTGGTGTTTAATTCTATTAATAATACATTGGAAAATTAAGTTTTCTTCACAGAAAAAAAAAACTATATTCGCATCGTTTTCACAGAGAAAAACTATGTTCACATCAATATTTTATCAGTTTATATAGTATTTGATAAGAATCACAATACATTACAACGCTCACAAACAAGGGAAAAAACAAAGTACATCTTTGGGAAAATTCAATTTAATTTACATAACTATAAATTACGGTACATGCTGGTATGCTGTGGCACAAAAGATTTGAAACAAATTAATGTACACTCAAACACAAAATTATGTTATTTGAAATGATAAAAGTTGACTTATTTAGAAATCTAGTTCTGAATATATTTCTATATTATCTTTAAAGAGTTAATATTAGGCAAAAATTATACAATCAATCATGTGTTTAAAATACAAGTTTCACTGTGATTTTAAGTCACTCAAAGGATGAGATCCCCTTTTAAAAGATTAAGGTCTACAGTAGGAACTGAGGCTTTCATCTTTGTTGCTGAATCAGGATTATGCTTTCTTGCTGATTGATGGATTATGTAGGTCAATGACTGGTTAGAATAATTATGATGCCATCATTAATGTACCAGACTGGAATACACCCTGGATCTCATTTACTATTTTGTTAGCACTTATGGCGCTAAAAACAAACCAGACTATTCTCAAAAGTACATATGTGCTTAAAGATTTTCTTTCATAAAATAATTAATGTTGGTATTTCTTTTAAAATAATGCAAATTGTACTGGGTGCGCAATAATGATAACAATATCAATAGTAATAATACAAAGTAATCAGGGCTTCTTTGAAATATGAAGAAAAACACGTTCCTAAAGACTGGGATGTTATGCAAATATTTTATGACTTGAGTACCAGCCAGAAAATAAGCCTCAGGAGTCAACAGGGATGCTGGTCTCGAAAAACATGCATGGTTTTTCAGGAATATACAGCTGCTCATGTTAATAGCTCTCGTATCATATAACAAATTAGTAATATCTCAATTGTAATAAGTATGGCCCATGGGCAAATGTAAGGCCAAATTTAAAACAGATTAAAGTGGACCAATCTGAAGCATAAAAGAGAAAAGAACATCCTGTGCTCCTGTGATGAAAGAATCAAATGTCTCCATTTTCTTACTCTTATCTCATTCTCCTCCAAAGCTTTCTTATCCTTATTTATTTCTTTTCCAATTGTCACTCTCATTCAAGGACAAGCTTTATAAATTTACTTCCTGTTACCTTTTGTTCTCATCTAGGCACCTTTCTCCACACATAACAAATTTCCCCTCTTCATGGCAGAACTTCTTCTCTACCAATATTCTAGACATATGATACCCTCTAATTAATAAAATTTGATCTTCACAATGTTTTACTTCCTTCTGTTTTATCTCTATGTTGTCAGTTAGCTTTTCTTGACTTGTGTACTTAATAATGAAACAAGGTGTTTCCAAAATTATAGAAATCAAAAGAAATTTATGTAATGTTTTATAGATTGTTCCCAAGAATGTAATTAAAACATTTTTTCCCCTAATCATGAACTCCTTTCTATGTTAACAAATAATTTTTATTCATCTTTGTTAGGAATGTCTTTCTATACAAGTTTAAAACTGAGTTAATATTTCCTAAAAATATATTATTTTATAAGGCTCTTCATTGACAGAATTCTGTGTTTTTCATGTTTTTGTGTGGCAGTTTCATTTTTTTGATTTTTGAAAAATTGACTTTTAAAAATTGAAGTGTGGAACTAAACTTTTACATTCCTTATTTTATTATATACTCATAATTTAATAGTTTCATAAAAATACACACATATATATTATTGCATACATTCACACATCTTTTTACACACATTCACAAAACATAAACATATATATTGCTATATATACATACATAAACTAATATCATGCCAAATAGTCTCACTGCCCTAAAAATCAATGTTATTGAAGCAATCACCTTTTTGATTTCTATTATTGTAGATCCATTTTGCCTACTCTATTTTAGAACTTCAGATAAATGGAATTGTATTACATGTACTCTTTACTTTTTGACTACTTTAACTCAATGAAATGCTTTTGATATGCATCCATGTTGCTGCATTGCATCAGTAATATTTTTGTCTTTATTGTTGACTAATTATTCATTGTATGAAGGTATTGAAATTTTTTATATGTTATGTTATGTGTGGACATTTGTGTTATCTTTGTTTTTCATCATTTTAACTATGGCTGATATGAATATTCTCTTCCCAGTTTTTTTGTGGGTGTGTGTTTCATTTCTGTTGTGTAAATGCCTAGGTATAGAATAGCTGGGTCATGATATAGACATATATGTTTAAATTTAAATTTAACTGAACTACCAAACATTTTTCTAAAGTAGTTGTCTAATTTTACATTCTGAACAGCAAGATATCAATGAACCAAGTTGCTCCAAATCCATACTTACATTTAATAATATTAGTTTTTTAAAGTGTTAACCATTCTGTGGGTATGAAATAGTTGCTATTTCAACTTTCTTCATTACTTTCCTAAATTTCAGAAACTTCTTCCTCATTCATGCTCAGCAAAACACTGACCTTGTAATCTAAAGGAAATAATTCGAAAGGAATTTCTTCTATAAGTATACAAACATCCCTGTATTTACATGCATCTTATTTTTTCCATAGCTTTATTAATGTAAAATTGACAAATAAAAATTGTATATGCTTAGGGTGTACAAGGTGATGTTTGGATACATTATGAAATGATAACCACAATCAAGTTAATTAACATATCCATCACCTTATATAATTACCTTTTATTTTTTAATAAGAACACTTAAGATCTACTCTTTTAGCAAATTTTGTATGCAATACATTATTATTAACTGTAGTCATTAAATCTCTAGAACTTATTCATCTTACAACTGAAAGTTTGTACCCTTTAACCAGGTCTCCATTTTTCATATCCTCCAGCCTTGACAATCACTATTCTACTATCTCCTCCTATGAATTTAACTTTTATAGATTCTACATATAAGAGAGATCATGAAGTACTTGTCTTTCTTTCTGTGACTTACTTAGCATGATGTTCTCAGGTTGATCCATATTGTTACAGATGACAGGATATCTTTCTTGAGGCTTAAATATATATAAAATATATGTTTATAGGTTTATATTTATAAACATATATTATTTTACCTAAAATATGTTTTTATTTTATTATATATTTTGTGGCATTTCATATATTTTGTGATACTTTGTAAAAATGTGTAATATATGTCATATTTCCACAAAATATATTTAAAAAACACAAATGTTATATATAGAGATCACATTTTTCTTATATATTCATCTGCTGATGAACACTTAAGTAGTTCCCACATCTCAGTGATTGCAATAATGCTGCAATCAACTTGAGAGTGCAGCTATGTCTTCAACATCCTCATTTTATTTCCTTTGGATATATACCTAGAAGTGGAATTTCTGGATTATAAGGTAGTTCTATTTTCAATTTTTTCAGGAATCTTCCTAGAGTTTTTCATAATAGTTGTAGAAATTTATATGCTCATTAAATAGATACACAAAACTATATTCTCAATAAAATGTAAAGGTTTCCTTTTCTCTACTTCCTTGCTAACACTTGCTATCTTTTGACTCTGATAATAACTATTCTACAAAGTGAGAGGTGAAATTTCCTTGTGGTTTTGATTTTTATTTCCCTGATGATTAGGGTTGGTTAGCACATTTTATACAACTGTTAGCTATTTGCTTGTCTTATTTAGAAAAATGCCTATTTAGGTCTTTGCCCTTTTTTAAATTGGGTTATTTGCTTGGTTTTGGTTTTGTTTTTTGCTTCTCAGTTATAAGAGTTCCTTACATATTTTACAATTATAAATATATGTGCAACCAACATTGGAGCACCTAAATATATAAAACAAATATTAACAGACCTAAGGGATAAATAGATAGCCATATAATAATAGTAGGGAACTTCGATGTCCCAATTTCAAGAATGAATACACAGGGGACCTTCAAGATGGCACAGGAGTAAGATGTAAAGATCACTTTCCTCCTCACAAATAAATCAAAAATACATCTAGGGCTTCCCTGGTGACACTGTGGTTGAGAGTCTGCCTGCCGATTCAGGGGACACGGGTTTGTGCTCTGGTCTGGGAAGATCCCACATGTTGTGGAGCAGCTGGGCCCGTGAGCCACGGCTGCTGAGCCTGCACGTCTGGAGCCTGTGGTCCGCAACGGGAGAGGCCACAACAGTGAGAGGCCCGTGTACTGCAAAAAAAAAAATATATATATATATATATATACACGTGGAACAACTCCTACAGAACACCTACTGACCACTGGCAGGCAGCCTCAGCCTTCCCAAAAGGCAAGAAAATCCCCATGTATCTGGCGGCATGGTTGACAGGGTCTTGGTGCTGTGGCCTGGTGTCAGACCTGAACCTCTGAGGTGGGAGAGACGAGTTCAGGATATTGGACCACCAGAACCTCCCAGCACCATGTAATATCAATTGGTGAGTGCTCTCCAAGAGATCTCCAGCTCAATGCTAAGACCCAGCTCTACACAACGACCAGCAAGCTCCAGTGTTGGATGTCCCATACCAAACAACTAGCAAGACAGGAACACAAGCCCACCTATTAGAAGAGAGGCTGCCTAAAATCTTACTAAGTTCACAGACACCCCAAAACACACCGGCGGACACGGCCCTGGCAACCAGAAAGACAAGATCCAGCCTCACCCACCAGAATAGAGGTACCACTCCCCTCCACCAGAAAACCTGCACAAGTCACTGAACCAACCACACCCACAGTCTCACTCACTGGGGCAGACACCAAAAACAATGGGAGCTGTGAACCTGCAGCCTGTGAAAAGGAGACCCCAAACAAAGTTAAACAAAATGAGAAGACACAGAAATATGCAGCAAATGAATGAGCAATGTAAAAACTCATCAGACCAAACAAATGAAGAGGAAATAGGCAGTCTACCTGAAAAATAATTCAGAGTAATGACAGTAAACATGATCCACAATCTTGGAAATAGAATGGAGAAAATACAAGAAACATTTAACAAGGACATAGGAGAACTAAAGAGCAAACAGAGATGAACAACACAATAAATGATATAAAAAACTCTTTAGAAGGAATCAATAGCAGAATAGCTGAGGCAGGAGAATAGATAAGTGACCTGGGAGATGAAATAGTGGAAATAACTACTGCAGAACAGAATACAGAAAAAAGAATGGAAAGGATTGAGGGCAGTCTCAGAGACTTCTGGGACAACATTAAATGCACCAATATTTGAATCACAGCGATCCCAAAAGAGGAAGAGAAAAAGAATGGGACTGAGAAAATATTTGACGAGATTATAGTGGAAAACTTCTTTAACACGGGAAAGGAAATAGTCAATCAAATCCAGGAAGTGCAGAGTCCCATACAGGGTAAATCCAAAGAGAAACACACCAAGACATATATTAATCAACCTATCAAAAATTAAAAACAAAGAAAAAATATTAAAAGCAGCAAAGGAAAAGCAACAAATAACATACAAGGGAATCCCTATAAGGTTAACAGCTAATCTTTCAGCAGAAACTCTGCAAGCCAGAAGGGAGTGGCAGGACATATTTAGAGGGAAGAAAGGGGAAAATCTACAGCCAAGATTACTCTACTCAGCAAGGATTACGTTCACATTTCATGGAGAAATTAAAACCTTTACAGACAAGCAAAAGTGAAGAGAATTCAGCACCACCAAAGCAGCTTTACAAAGAATGCTAAAGGCACTTCCCTAGGCAGGAAACACAAGAGAAGGAAAAGACCTACAATAAATAAATGCAAAACAATTAAGAAAATGGTAATAGGAACGTACATAGCAATAATTACCTTAAATGTAAATGGATTCAATGCTCCAACCAAAAGACATAGACTGGCTGATTGGATACTAAAACAAGACCCGTATATATGCTGTCTACAAGAGACCCACTTCAGACACACAAACAGACTGAAAATGAGGGGATGGAAAGAGATATTCCATGCAAATGGAAATCAAAAGAAAGCTGGAGTAACAATTCTCATATCAGAAGAAATAGACTTTAAAATAAAGACTATTACAAGAGACAAAGGTGGACACTACATAATGATAAAGGGATCAATCCAAGAAGAAGATAGAAAAATTGTATATATTGATGCACCCAACATAGGAGCACCTCAGTAAATAAGGCAAATACTAACAGCCATAAAAGGGGAAATCAACAGTAACACAATCATAGTAGGGGACCATAACACCCCACTTTCACCAATGGATAGATCATCCAAAATGAAAATAAATAAGGAAAAACAAGCTCTAAATGACACATTAGACAAGATGAACTTAATTGATATTCATAGGACATTCCATCCAAAAACAACAGAATATAATTTCTTCTCAAGATCTCGTGGAACTTTTTACAAGACAGATCATATCTTGGATCACAAACCAAGCCCTGGTAAATTTTAGAAAATTGAAATCATATCAAGTATCTTTTCTGAACACAAAGCTATGAGGCTAGTATCAATCAGAGGGGGGGGAAAAGCCAAAACCAAAAAAAAAAAAAAAAAGAAAAACTAAAAAATGCAAACACATGGAACTAAACAATACACTACTAAATAACCAAGATATCACTGAAGAAATCAAGAAAGAAAGAAAAAAATACCTAGAAACAAATGACAATGAAAACATGATGACACAAAACCTATGACAGGCAGCTAAACAAGTTCTAAGAGGGAAGTTTATAACAATACAATCCTACCTCAAGAAACAAGAAAAATCTCAAATAAAAACCAAACCTTACACCTAAAGCAATTAGAGAGAGAGGAACAAAAAACAACCAAAGCTAGCAGAAGCAAAGAAATTATAAAAATCAGGTCAGTAATAAACGAAAAAGAAATGAAGGAAACAATAATAAAGGTCAATAACTAAAAGCTGGTTCTTTGAGAAGGTAAACAAAATGAATAAACCTTTAGCCAGACTCATCAAGAAAAAGGGAAGAAGACTCAAATCAATGGAATTAGAAATGAAAAAAGAGAAGTAACAACTGATATTGCAGAAAGGATCAGGAGAGATTACTACAAGCAACTATATGCCAATAACATGGACAACCTGGAAGATATGGACAACTTCTTAGAAAAACACAACCATCCAAGACTGAACCAGGAAGAAAAAGAAAATATAAACAGACCAATCACAAGCACTGAAATTGTAACTGTGATTAAAAATCTTCCAACAAACAAAAGCCCAGTACAAGACAGCTTCACAGGCCAATTCTACCAAACACTTAGAGAAGAGCTAACACCTCTCATTCTCAAATTCTTCCATAATATAGCAGAAGAAGGAACACTCCTAAACTTATCTACAAGGCCACCATCACACTGATACCAAAACCAGACAAAGAGGCCACAAAAAAAGAAAACCACAGGCCAATATGACTGATGAACAAAGATGTAAAAATTCTCAACAAAATACTAGGAAACAAAATCCAACAGCATATTAACAGGATCATACACCATGATCAAGTGGGGTTCATCCCAGAAATGCAAGAATTCTTCAATGTACACAAATCAATCAATGTGATACACCATATTAACAAACTGAAGGAGAAAAACCATATGATCATCTCAATAGATGTAGAAAAACTTTTGACACAATTCAATACCCATTTATGATAAAAAAAGTCTCCAGAAAATGGGTATAGAGGGAACCTACCTCAACATACTGAAGGTCATATATGACAAACCCACAGCAAACATCATTCTCAATGGTGAAAAACTGAAAGCACTTCCTTTAAGACCAGGAACAAGACAAGGTTGCCCACTCTCACCACTATTATTCAACATAGTTTTGGAAGTTTTAGCCATGGCAATCAGAGAAGAAAAAGAAATAAAAAGAATACATATCAGAAAAGAAGAACCAAAACTGTCACTCTTTGCAGATGACATGGTACTATACATAGAGTATCCTAAAAATGTTACCAGAAAACTACTAGAGCTAATCAATGAATTTGGTAAAGTAGCAGGATACAAAATTAATGCACAGGGATCTCTTGCATTCCTATACACTAAAGATGAAAAGTCTGAAAGAGAATTTAAGGAAACACTCCCATTTACCATTGCAAGAAAAAGAACAAATACATAGGAAGAAACCTACCTAAGGAGATAAAAGAACTGTATGCAGAAAACTATAAGACACTGATGAAAGAAATTAAAGATGATACAAACAGATGGAGAGATATACAACTTTCTTGGATGGGAAGAATCAATATTGTGAAAATGTCTATACTACCCAAAGCAATCTACAGATTCAGTGCAATGGCTAACAAACTACCAATGGCATTTTTCACAGAACTACAACAATAAATTTCACAATTCATATGGAAACACAAAAGACCCCGAATAGTCAAAGCAATCTTGAGAAAGATAAATGGAGCTGGAAGAATCAGGCTCCCTGAGTTCAGACTATACTACAAAGCTACAGTAATCAAGGCAGTATGGTACTGGCACAGAAACAGATATATAGATCAAGGGAACAGGATAGAAAGCCCAGGATTAGCCCACACACATACGGTCACCTAATCTTTGATAAAGGAGGCAAGAATATACAATGTAGAAAAGACAGCCTCTTCAATGAGTGGTGCTGGGAAAACTGGACAGCTCCATATAAAAGAATGAAATTAGAACAAACCCCATACACAAAAATAAACTCAAAATGCATTAAATACCTAAATGTAAGGACAGACACTATAAAATCTTAGAGGGAAACATAGGCAGAACACTCTATGACACAAATCACTCAACATTCTTTTTGACCCACCTCCTAGAGAAATGGAAATTAAAACAAAAATAAACAAATGGGATGTAATGAAACTTAAAAGCTTTTGCATAGCAAAGGAAACCATAAACAAGATGAACAGATAACCCTCAGAATGGGAGAAAATATTTGCAAATGAAACAACTGAAAAAGGATTAATCTCCAAAATATACAAGCAGCTCATGCAGCTCAACATCAAAAAACAAGCAACCCAATCCAAAAATGGGCAGAAGACCTAAATAGACATTTCTCCAAAGAAGATACACAGATTGCCAACAAACACATGAAAAGATGTTCAACATCACTAATCATTATAGAAATGCACATCAAAACTACAATGAGGTATCACCTCACACTGGTCAGAACAGTCATCGTCAAAAACTCTATAAACAGTAAATTCTGGAGAGGGTGTGGAGAAAAGGGAACCCTCTTGCACTGTTAGTGGGAATGTAAATTGATACAGCCTCTATGGAGAACAGTATGGATTTTCCTTAAAAAATTAAAAATAGAACTGCTGGATGACCCAGCAATCTCACTACTGGGCATATACCCTGAGAAAAGCATAATTCAAAAACAGATATGTACCACAATGTTAATTGCAGCACTATTTACCATAGCCAGGGCATGTTGAAGTGTCCATAGACAGATGAATTGATAAAGAAACTGTGGTACACATATACAATAGAATATTACTCAGCCATAAAAATGAAATGAAATTGAACTATTTGTAGAGAGGTGGAGGGACCTAGAGTCTGTCATACAGCATGAAGGAAGTCAGAAATAAAAAAACAAATACCATATGCTAACACATATATATATGTGGAATCTAAGAAAAAAAAATGGTTCTGATTAACCTAGGGATACAACAAGAATAAAGATGCAGATGTAGAGAATGGACTTGAGGCAACAGGGATGGGAAAGAGTAAGCTGAGATGAAGTGAGAGAGTAGCCTTGACATATATACACTACCAAAGTAAAATAGATAGCTAGTAGGAAGCAGCTGCATAGCACAGGGAGATCAGCTCGGTGCTTTGTGACCACCTAGACGGGTGGATATGGAGGGTGGGAGGGAAACATAAGAGGGAAGGGATATAGGGATATATGTATACATATAGCTGATTCACTTTGTTATACAGCAGAAACTAACACAACATTGTAAACAATTATACTCCAATAACGATGTTAAAAGAAAAAACAAATGAAAACATTTTCCAAACCGAAAATCAACAGGAAAACTCAAATAGCACTATAGATTAAATGGTTCTAACAGGCATATACAGAATATTTCATTCAATATCAGCAAAATACATACTCTTTGCAAGCACCCATAGATCAATCTCTAAAATAAATCCTATGTTAAGCTACAAAACAAGTCTTAATAAAATAAGAAAGATTGAAATCATATCAAGTATCTCTTCTGAGTGCAACGGTGTGAAACTAGAAGTCAATAATTGGAGGAAACTTGGAAAATCCACAAATATGTGGATATTAAACAACACAATCCTGAACAACCAATGGATCAAAGATGAAACCAAAAGAAAAAAAATTAAATATGTAGAGACAAATGAAAATGGAAACACAACATATGAAAACTTATGAAATGCAGCAAAAGCAATGCTAAGAGGAAAGTTATCAATAAACACATATATCAAGAGAATAGAAAGATCTCAAATAAACAACCTAATTTTACACCTCAAGGAAACTAGATAAAGAAGAACTCAGCCCAATTAGCAGAAGGAGAATTGTAAAATAGAGAGCTGTGAAGAAACAAATGAAATAGACATCACAAAACAATAGAAAAGATCAATGAACCTAAGAGTTGGTTTTTTGAAAAGGTAAACAAATCTTTAGGAAGACTAAGAAAAAAGAGAAAAGACTCTAATAAATATAATCAAATATGAAAAAAGAGACATTATAACTGATACCACAGAAATACAAAGGATCATGAGACTGCTAGGAATAATTATATGCACGCATCCCTTTTATTCTCTCACTATCACAATATAAAGTTACACTCTTTCTAATTAATAACTGTTTTTACCCACATTTTCTGTTTACTGTTCTAGTGTGTCTCCTTAGTGGAAAGTTTGTCATGTTGATTTCACTTTATCTTCTTTTTCTTCAAATTATATTACAGTCTCCTCATTAATTTTTAAGGAAACAAATATCTTTAATTAAAAACTAACATCATACGTACCCCCATCCTTTTATCATATACTCTTCAATGCCAAACATTTTTTGTTCAATAAACATATCTTCATAATTCAATACCTCATTATCCCATCCAATCTCCTATTGTTCCTACTTCTTCAAAGACACTATTTTCTTGCTAAAAACTCCTGTGACTTCTATGTGGCTACATCCAAGTTTTATTTCAGAATTTGTAACTTTCTTGTCTTCTCAGAAGTATTTGACAACTTTATCTGCATCCCTTTACTGAAGGCTTCTATGCCTTTGTTGCTACATATAACAAACATATCACTCTTTTGGTCTTCTTTCCACCTCCCAGAATATCCATTCACAATTTCTTCTGTAGATGGCTCCACATGACCCTTAAATGAGTTTTCTCTTTGCATTCTACACTCCTGTTTCATTGTGTTAGCACAAATTGCACAAGTGTTTAATCCTAATAACTGAGAGATATCAAAATATACATAACTATCTAACTCTAACCTATCATCAATTCAATCACAATGGATTGATTTTTAAATATCCTGTTGTGCTTCACTATCCATCAATCCATTTCTAATTTACCATCTTATATTGAGTGTACCATATATATATATATATATATATATATATATATATATTTTTTTTTTTTTTTTTGCGGTACACAGGCCTCTCACTGTTGTGGCCTCTCCCATTGCGGAGCACAGGCTCCAGACGTGCATGCTCAGTGGCCATTGTTCACGGGCCCAGCTGCTCCATGGCATGTGGGATTCTCCCGGACCGGAGCACAAACCCGTGTCCCCTGCATCGGCAGGCGGACTCTCAACCACTGCACTACCAGGAAAGACCCCTCCTATATATTTTAAAACTGTCCACTCATTTTTATCCTCCTAGTAATACACCGTTTCTTCCTCCATCATATCTTACCTAGCATATATCTCTCTGGACCTTATTATATGTAATCCATTCCATATCCACTGTCATCTTTAAAAATTATAAAGTAGAATGTGTCACCCCGATTTTTAAAAATGTTTTAGTGACTTTCCTTTGTCCTTGCCATACATCAATCTCACAATTTCGTGCATGTTCTCCTCCTCAGTCTTCTTTTTCACTTTTTTCCTGCATTACTCAGTTCATCAAAACACCTCTTACTTTTTAGAATGTGTTGAATTGTCTCTAATGTATAAGCCTTCACATGATTTGTTTTGAAGGAAAGTTTCTTTCATTCAACGTCTTATACTAAATTCACAAGGTGACTGCCACTCATCCTTCTGATCTTAGCTTAACAATTAGTTCTCAGATTAAACTTCAGTTCTTCCATACTAGTTTAGCTCCTACACGTTGAATTTTTCCACCAGACTGTAAGATCCACAGGGGCATAAAATTGAAACCCTTTTATTCCTTGATAAATTTATAGCATCTACACAAGTGTCTGGTAAAGAATGGACACTTGCAAATTAGATATTCGATAGATCAATAAATCACAATTCATTTATTAGTTACCTTCTGCAGAGACAAAAAACCTTAATCCTGCACAAGTGTAGCTAGTACAAAACAGGTTAATGATCACTTTTTGTCAGGCTAAGAATCTAATTCAGCAATTCACTAACGTAAAATCATTAATCTATCACATTTCAAAGTTTTAGAGCTCTGATCAGAAAGGATAAAAAATATATTAATAGATGTTGAAATGTATCTCATTAGTTAAGGAATGCATAAAACAAAATTATGTTTATTGGCTTTAAATCTGTTCCATTTTGACATTTTCCAAATACAGTAAACATAACTTTTCCCACAATTGTAAAAAATAATCTAATTTATAGAAATATTGTTTCTTTAGAGATTTATGTCGACAGTCATGATAATTAATCATTGATGGAACAAAATTACCTCACTAAGTAGAAAGGATCATCCACTGAAATGCTCAGAGAGTGAACACTACATAATATATCACTCAGCTAGAGATATTTCTTGCTCCTTTGAAAGTTGAATATCATTTAGTGTAATAAATATGAAGAAGAATTAATTTTATCAATGAACACAGGCAATTTAGAGTCACTTATATTTTGAATCATAAAAGCACAATGAAATTAATACTACTAATTGCAGAAATGTTATAATTTAGTGACATATTTAAAATTTCTGACAAAAAAAAAAAACAAAAAAAACTCTTTCAGTATTTCCAGTAACAGGAATCAACATTAGCATCCAGAAAAGCCATAAGAAGTGACTTTTCCATAAATGATTTATCTGACAAATTTAAAAAGTAACTTTGTATATATACATAAGTTTTCCTACCTGTTAAATTAGTGTATTGGAGTTGATGAAACATAAAGCATCTCCAGGGTTAAAGGTTCCTTGACTTGATGATTTATACCTACCGCTTTTGTCACCAGGATCAATGCTTACTTCATGTGGAGGAAGGTCTGCCTGTGTGCTGTTATCCTCCCAAATTTTTTCTTTGACTTCTTCCTCATGACTCTTCACGTACTGAAAATTCATTGCTATCAACAGAGGAAATCCTTTAAGGTGGGTTATTTCCCCCTAAAGATCTTTGAGTAACACATGCATCCAACAAAATAGTTACAACCATCTAACCTGAAGTAAGAACACTGTGGAACATAGAATACTTATATTTTTTGAGGAGGCAGGAAGAAATGAGGTCTTTGAATATCTGAAGCATAAGGCAAAGCTAAAATGGCTATATATGCCTAGGTTGACAGAGGGTTCTCATGTATTACTGAGAAGGTGTCAAGTGAAAAGGAGTTTTAATAAAAAGTAAAATTATTTTATAAATTTTCAAGTTCGCTAACTTTCTTCTTTAACTTCTTTTTTTTTTTTTTCTGTACGTGGGTCTCTCACTGTTGTGGCTTCTCCCATTGCGGAGCACAGGCTCCAGACGCACTGGCTCTGCAGTATGTGGGATCTTCCCAGAACAGGGCATGAACCCGTGTCCCCTGCATTGGCAGGCGGACTCTCAACCACTGCACCTCAACCGAAGCCCTTCTTTGACTTCTTTAAAACTCAGTTTATCTATTTGTAAAATAAATCTAAAATGGTCTCTGTCCATTTCAAGAAAATGAAATACTCTGACAATATCATCTAGCCAAAGACCACCAGGAATAAACCTGTAGATGAATAAGTGTGTTTATTTCTAACTGCAGAGAGAGAGAGAACACACACTATAAAGAATGGTAGCAAGTCTCAGAAAGAAAGCATTAGAAAGAACCTGCAATTGAATTTAGTCTTTTATTGGGTAATTTTGGAATAAGAGTATGGAAGTGAGGATCCACCTTCGGTTGGTTGCTGCCAGAAAGCAGCAGCTGTTCTATGATTAAGCATCCATACAATTTATCCATCAGGAAGGCAGATTAGAACAAGAGTAATGCTGTAGTTGGTTAAAAAATACAGTCCCTCATAAGAGCTGAGGAATGGGGATGTTTTCTACTTCGTGGATTATGCAATGATCTTGTTTTTTTCTCACTTTACCATAGTGTCCGACTGATCTTGTCTGATGTTGGTATCTATGAGATTATGTATGTCATATCTACAAGGGATTAATGTGGCCTAGCTAAGAATATTGCACCATCTTTAACAACACTGAGGCCCACTTCCCAAATGAAAGTGGCTGCTTTATTCTTCCTCACAAAAAAGATACAGAAAGCAAAATAATGAGGAAATTCATGACAAATCAAGGATATACAACATAACTATTATTCTCTATTATACAACTTTGTTCATTCCTATCACAGTACTTAATAGAAAGTCATTATGCTAAGCATTTTCATTAACTACCACTTTTTATATATAAAAAGTACATATCTGTATTATTTACAAATATTATCTACAATCCCTTCCAAATACTTCATACTTATTAATCACTAAAATAATACTTGATGAAGAAAGATCATATGGTGGGCAACATGCTGAGGGATGATATGGAGAATTTTAATGTTAAGAGAGAGGCTGATCTAGAAATGGACAAGATGGGGTGATTTACAGTGGAAGAGAAATTACTCTAATAAATCATTAACTAAATTTTCAAACTACCTTCAGATATTGCATCACTTACTCCACTTACTCCCACATTTTTATGGTTATTATTAATGATTTTTTATTCCCAACTTATTTTTGTTTTTCTCTTTTAACACAATGACCCTCGAATGGTCAAGGCAATTGTGGCTGTCATTCAGTTGTCTGAACAAGCCCTTAAAACAAGCCCCACTGTTTAGAAAGGTCTTCATTGTAAAGCATAGTCCATTTTCTACTCAAGCCAAGGATGGAGCAGACAAGAATATGACAAAAACAATAAACATGGTATTTATTGTATTTCTTTGTAATAAGAACTTAATCTGTTAGGGTAAGTTATCAAGGAAGTAGAAAAATAAAAATAAGAGAAGCTATAATAGTTTACCTGTTCAGAGTGTCAATAATATAAAACATCATCAAATAAAAATATATCTTGTTAACTGCAAACAGCAATTATACTCCAAGGATAATACTATCAATATATTAGAGAAATAGTTTAAAAGAAAAAAAACCATATATATATAATTTAATTCATATTAAATGGCATAAGTATGGCTGCATTTAATGCATTTAGATGTTAGATTTATATAGATATATTGAGGTATTCACACATCTTGAATTTAACTAAATTTTCATATGTGGTCCTGTAACTTCTTTCCAAAGATTTTTTTTTTCCCTTATGTTTGCTCAGTGAGCTGAAAATTTCCTAAATTGTCTTAGAGATTTTTACCTTAGCCTTGAGATCATTGACTTTCTAAAGCTATTGGTGTGGATATTAAAAGAAATTGTGGGTGCATTGTTTAAATTAACTGTCATTATTATTCACAGAATAATGAGACTGTAAGCAAATCTTGTCATTAGGAAGTGGTTTCACATCAGAATCAAATTTCTCCTCTGTTTATTGTTAAATGTGCAATTTACCTAAAGGGGGAGTGAAAGGGAACAATGAGACAAGAATTGAGTGAACATTTGTGTTGCCAATTCTCTGACCCAGGAATGCTAAAATAAGAAATTTTAAAATGCTTACTACAAAAGGACTATGTGTAAAAAATAAATAAACATAAAATGTCAAATATGCAGACATCTATACACAAGAAAAGATGGACTGCAAGCAAAATGTCATAGTTTTTGATGACATACTGATATTGAATTATAACCCAGATATTTCTTGAAGAGTAACAAAAAAGTTATTTTTAGGAATTTTGTAGGGGAATTCTGTTGAATAAAATTCAGTTGAATTTCAATAAATAAATAGAAATTGTTTCTTTACCTAATATCCTACCCATTCTTTAAATTATCTGATGAATGTTTCTCAGGGTCCTAAGTTTTTACTAATTGCTAGTCATTTCTGAATCTCACATATGCACTTCTGCAGATGTCAATTTATTATTTTTTTAAAGTATGTTCTTACATCTAACATTCATTGTATGAAGCATTGAAAAAGGTATAAAATTTAAACTTAGACATTTAGGTTTGAGTCATAATTTCACCATCTAAAAGCTGTATGAATTTAGACATGTTGATTAATCACTCTTTGTTTCAGAAATGTTTATTTAAAATGGCATAGTTCTTCACATACTAGTCACAAGCATTAAATAAGAGAGGGAAGAATGTGTTAATGACCTTAAATTGTACCTATCACAAAATAGATATTAATTAAAAATTACTTTCCTTTCCCTCTCTCTTCCCTTGGATTTCAACTACTAGAGCTAATCAATGAATTTGGTAAAGTAGCAGGATACAAAATTAATGCACAGAAATCTCTGGCATTCCTATACACTAATGATGAAAAATCTGAAAGTGAAATTAAGAAAACACTCCCATTTACCGTTGCAACAAAAAGAATAAAATATCTAGGAATAAACCTACCCAAGGAGACAAAAGACCTGTATGCAGACAATTATAAGACACTGATGAAAGAAATTAAAGATGATATAAATAGATGGA